>NC_057803.1:738990770-739029923 GCF_018294505.1 Triticum aestivum | reverse complement strand
TTAGGTCAATGGTGCTGTTGAGCTCGTACCTTATGCCACCATCACTGCGGTCGAGCTGTAGGGCGATGGCGAGAAGTTTCGTGCTGCTGTTGTAGCTCACCAGCGCAATCATCGGCTCGGTGCGATCTGTGAGTGTGCCCATGGGCAGCACCTCCACCACAGTCGAGTTGATGGAGTTGACATCGATCCCGATGTGATCGGTGCTCGGGTCCCAATTATTTTGGAACGTGTCAAATTCCACCGCTATCACAGCCGGAGTGGCCCCGGTGCTTCCTTTGACGAGACCGAGGAGACCACCGCCACCATAGACCGGCACTTCTAGTTGGTAGGGGCAGAGGAAGAAGGCGATCCCGTCGCTGGGTTTGTATGTGACGCCGGAATTTCCGGGTAACTTCTTGATGGCGAAGGAGAAACGTGTCGTGAAACTTGTCACCTCGCCGGTGGCCTTGTCCCAGAGGAGCACTGGCATGCTATATGAGGCCCGGCCCACTGCGTCGGCTATTCCTTCCTCTCTAGGGTCGGGATTCTGGGTGAGCTCGATCAGGCCATTATCTTGTTGTGCAAGAGTTGCAGTTCCATCGGTTGTGATGTTGGAACGATCGAAAGTGCGAGGGTCGGAGAAGTTGTAGCTGAATGACAGTGGTCTACAGGGAGGTAGCGCGGAGATGAACAAGAATGAGATGAGGAGGAGGACAAGTGATGTTGAACTCATTGCCACTACCATCAATTTGGGAAGAAACACAAATGGACGGGGCATGGGATGAAGAAGACGCATTCCACATGCTTGTAGCCAGCTGGTTACTTAAGTTGAAATGAATCTCACACATCATATAATCCTCTCCGCTCCCATCTGTCATGTCAACACGACAACAACATGCGTGGGAGCCCACCATTCACTGATTAATTACCTGCAAGTTTATCTTTTAGTTTCTTGTTCACTAGTTTGGCTTATGGGAGAAAACAACAACAAAATAATTTACCTTGAGCTTGGTCATGATATATTTAAAGAAAAGAAAAAAGTTTGTTGATGTGTGTCCTTTTAATATTGATCCTGACATGATTTCTGAAGAGAGAAAAAGAAAATGTTATTAGTATGCATTTTATTAATATTATCTATGCCAATGACATGGAAAGTTGTAAGTTTGGCGAGGGCAAATTGGAAAACTCTTTTTCTATTGATGATGATGCCTATGATATGCCCAACAATTAGGCCATGATGCTCACAGAACCAACCCAAGAGCTGTTGCCCAGAGTTGAGAGAAGCTTTGGGCAATACAAAAGTTTTAAATAGCCAACTATAGTTAGGGTATAGCTCAACTATAGCTGTTTGACCAGGGTGCCGCTAAGTGACCAGCTAGAGGATTCATGTATAATTGTGCGATAAAATATGAAATGGCCGGATATAACATCGCTATAGACCCACGACAGCTGATTTGGATCGGAGGATCGCCGCTGTTTGGCATAGCCCGCTATCTAAGACAATGGACAATACTTGGATATAGCTATCATCACAGGCACAGTAATTAGCTTAAGCCATAACCTGATATATGTGGGAATTCACCAACCCTGCAGAACGAAGTCGGTCAAATTAAGCAGCCGAAGCAATTTCACATGTATAAAACGAACCAATTGAGAGAGATGTTTGGATTAACACACTTGTTTGTTTCAGAAAAAGTTTAACTGGTGATCAATATACATCTGCGCGGCACAGCTGTCTCTCGTCGTATTATGAAATTTCCCACCCATGTCCCTACAAGTTGCCACACATTAAAACAGAAACAGCTACCGTGCATGACTGGGTCTTGATTAAGATTATATTGTTATGCAGAACTAGCATACAACCTATGTGGAAACAAAATCAAGGAAAATGACTCTTGGACTAATCTACATAAGTCTTGGTCCCATTTGTTTAAAAATAATGGCCGGCTACTGCATCTTCTTTGGTCGCTTTACGGTGTTCAGTCTCAAATGTGGAAACAACCCAGAAGTCAAACATATGAGATATTTAAAATCCTCCACGGAGGATATAAATATGAAGGTTTGAGAAAAACAAACAGGCTGGTGCTACTTTGTAGTGTAATGACCTGTATGAACCCCTATGTGGCGAAGTTTCTGACTGGAGTTCGGATGCAACCTCCGGAACGAACGACAACAAGCATCAGAGATGTCCTTGGGACGATGGTGGCCTCCTCAGTATGACGCACACATCATAATTGTCCAAACCTTAATGTTGGGCGAGGGATGGAAGTATTCATGCAAACAACCTACACTCAACCAGTGCATACATTAGGAAATTTCCAATCATGTTCCTACAAATCCCCACACATTAAACTAAATAGAAATTGCTACCTGATATATCACCTCTTTGAGTTGCCGTGAATGAACCAGTCCTGATAGGAATAAATAATTATACAGAACTAGCATACAACCTATGTGGAAACAAAATTAAGGAAAATGACCCTTGGGCTAATCTGCATAAGTCTTGGTCCCATTGTTTAAATATAACAGAACTTCCTTGGTCGAATTAGGGAGTTATCTCTCAAATGTGAAAAGAGGAGAAGGAAAACATATGAGATATCTAAAACACTTCCGCTACGGCCAAGCTGTTATTTTTTTTCTCACAAACCTTTCATTTTTCTCTCAAACATATTAGGGAGTTATCTGGCACCACAAGCTGTTTGTTTTTTTTCTCTCAAACCCTTCATTTTTTTATCCTCCTGGAGGTTTTTAGATGCACACTCAATCGAGTGCATCCATTAGGAAATTTCCTACATTAAACTAAATAGAAACAGCTACCTGGCATCACCTCTTTTATTTGACGTGAACGAACTAGTCCTGATTGGAAATAATTATACAGAACTAGAATACAACCTATGTATTCGCAAAACAACAACAACAACAACAACAACAACAACAACATACAACCTATGTGGAAACAAAATTAAGGAAGATGACCCTTGGGCTAATCTGCATAAGTCTTGGTCCCATTTGTTTAAATATAATGGCCGGCTACTGGAACTTCCTTGGGCGCATTAGGGAGTTATCTCTCAAATGGGAAAACAGCGGAGAAGAAAAACATATGAGATATCTAAAAACCTCCACGGAGGATAAAAAAATGAAGGGTTTAAGAGAAAAAAGGTGCTAGTTTGTAGTGTAATGACCTGTCTGACGAACCCGTATGTGGGGAAGTTTCTGACCGGAAATCAGATGCAACCTCCGGAACAGCGTCAACAAGCATCAGAATGTCGACGGGCGGATGTGGTGGCCTCCTGAGTATGATGCAAACAACAGAATTTTACAAATATTAATGTTGACCCAGGGATTGAAGAATTCATTCATAAAACTTACACTGAACAAGTGCATACATTAGGATAAGAAGAAAACCATATTAATTCATTGTTCCAGAATCACTTGCACTACTCATCTTGGTGTTTCAAGACCGACAACAAGAGAGACAATGAAACAAACAGCCTACGAGCCTATGAATGAAGAATGACAGCGTGTGAACAAATAAAAAACAGAGTTTGATGAACTAATAGATTCATTCAAAATGGCATCTCTAAATCACTGGCGTCCAAGACGCAGCCGTATTAGAGTATGAAGCAGACTTCAAGGATCTTGTGGAGTTCGGCGTCATCAGGGTGGGCGGAAACTGGCCGGAGAGGAGAGGGCAGAGACTCAGAGGTGAATGATGTGGGAGTGGGAGCGGGAGCAGGCTGAGGAGATGACCTCGATTCCGACGGAGGATAGGTTTATGGGATCCCGCCTGAGAGCTCTGCCGGTAGATGGAGCGCAGGTGCGCGGCAGCGCTGACCCACGGAGGTGGGGGAGACACTGGCGGCCGCTGGAGTGGTAGCACATGGGCCTTTTGGGTAAGATTTTTTTTGTCAAAGTATGTGGGCTTATTTCTGCTTCTCGACGACACGTCCTAACTGGGCCTCCAGAATTTGGCCTGCAGATTCTTCTTCATAAAACCATATTTTCAAATTCCCGTAAAAAAACCACATTTTGAAAACACTGCAAACTATGCTCGGTGATGGCCCCTTTTTTTAGAGAAAAGGCATACGCCCGACTTTATAGATAAAGCCATAAGGCAGGTAGCAATAACAACGAAGGAAAGAGTCAACACACCAAGCCACAACGGAGGCCGGAACACAGAGTGAATAGTCAGGTACATGGCACCCACGCCAGTACACAGCACGCAGGCCAGAGGAAAATCATCCCACTACGATAAAAGCAAGCGCCCACCAAAAGCCCTTAATCATCCTGCGCTTGTCTGCATAATAGAGATGCCGTCGTCCGAATTTTGGAAGTCAGCCCCGATAGCGCCTCATGGTCGACGTCCTTAATCAATGATTTCCACTGCTGCAGGAGAGCACAGGATTGAAATAAGCAGTCAGCAGGCTTAGTAGGAAACACATGCTCAATAGTAAACTTGTTCCTAGTAGTTCAGAGGGACCAGCAAAGCGCTCCCAAGCCAACCCAGAAGATCCGCCTCGAAACACCAGAAAGGGTATGGCCAGAGAACGCAACTCGGCGAAGGAGGCAGGGGCCCAGGAGACCCTTAACCACTCCCGCACGCAGCTCCAGATGAGCTTAGCCAGGTGACAATGGAAGAAAATATGCTTCATGTTCTCAACATCACCGCAGAGGGCACAGAACTGAGAGCCTGGGCCATTTCTCTTTCGAATTTGATCAGACGAGGGCAACCGACGCCGGAAATCTTGCCACAGGAAGATTTTGATCTTAGGGGGAATGCGAGCCTTCCAGATCTGGGAGAAACGATTAGAGGGCGTGCCCCCAACAAGCTTAGAGTAGAGAGACTTAACCGAAAAACGACCAGAGGAAGACAGAGGCCAAATAACTGAGTCCCTGGTCGCCGAGAGCGAAGGGAAGAAGGCAGTAAGACGCTGCCAATCTTCGAACTCTTCAGGCGACAAGGAACGCTGGAAGGCCTGGTTCCACCCCTGGGAAGCTAACTTAGCAATAGAGATTGCAGGGTCCGAGCAGTAAGAGAAAAGAGTAGGGAAGGTCACTGTGAGAGGTGAGTCTCCACACCACCAGTCAAGCCAAAATCTAATCGAGGAGCCATCCCCCACTACAAATTTAACAAAAGACTGAAAAATCGGCCTAACTTTTACCAAAGACTTCTAGAACTGCGAGCCACCTCGCGGCACGGCAAACATCGGGCTCATGGAAGGAAAATATTTAGCTTTCAACATGTCCATCCACAGGGGCTGGTCCTCAGCACTCATAATCTTCCACCACCATTTAATAAGTAAACACTTGTTCATGATGGACGTATTAATGACCCCTAACCTCCCATGGTTTTTGGGGCGACATATCAATTTCCATTTAACGAAGCAATATTTGCGGCGATTGTCCGCCGCATTCTAGTAAAAAGCCCCCCGATGCTTATCAAAACTCGCATGGATCCCAGCGGACAGGAGGTAAAAGCCCATCAAGAACATGGGGAGGGAGGAGAGGCAGGCATTAATTAAAGCAACTTTACCCGCATTCAAGTTATATCTGCCCCGCCAGGGTAGAACCCTGTTGCCCATCTGGGGCAAAATATTTAGCATGAAGCACATCCGGGGAGATAGGAAGACCTAGGTACTTGAAAGGATAGGAGCCCAGCTTACAATTATGAAGGTGAGCCACTCGCATGGCTTCTGAATGGTCCACTCCCGTAACCACCACTTCACTTTTGGCAAAATTAATCTTAAGCCCCGACAACGCCTCGAAGCAAAGAAGAATAAACTTTAGGTGTGGTAGGCAGGCATCATTCAGCTCAACCATGATAATAGTGTCGTTCGCGAATTGGAGATGGGTCAGACCAGAGGGGATAAGATGAGAACTGACTAGAGAGATATGCCCCGAGGCAGCTGCCCTAGAAAGCAAACGAGACAGAGCATCCGCAACAAAATAAAAAAGGATAGGCGAGGCCGGATCCCCCTGCTGCAGGCCCCTACCATTGGCAAAGAATTTGCTCACCTGGCCATTAACCTTAATGGCAATGTGACCTAATGAGACCAACTGCATAATTCTATGGACGAGCGGACCCTCAAAACCTTTAGCCAACAGCACCCTACGCAGAAAAGGTCAACTCACCGAATCATAGGCCTTTTCAAAATCAAGCTTAAGAATCACCGCTTTCGACTTACGTATCTTAAGATCATGGACGATCTCATGCAAGCACAAGACACCATCTAGGATGAAGCGGCCTTTAATGAAGGGCGATTGGAAAGGACTGATGGTGCGGTGGGCAATGGGAGAGAGGCGAGAGGCCAACCCTTTGGCCGGAGATTTGGCAAAGTTATTAATAAGAGCAATTGGCCTAAATTGCGAAATCAGATCCGCGCCCTTGACTTTAGGAATAAGAGTAATGACAGCATAATTAAGGCAGGAAACATCCACCGTACCCAGCCAGAAACCTTGAATAACATTACAAATGAGACACCGCAACTGCGGCCAGAATTTTTTAAAGAAAGGGATTGAGAAACCATCAGGCCCAGAGGCAGCGTTCGGGTTAGCCGAGCTAATCACCTACCAGATCTCCTCGTCAGATAAGGGAACCATCAGGCCCAAGTTTTTGTTCGGAGAGAGTCTAGACCCTACATCCCAGAAACCAGAACACAGATCCACCCCATGATCAGGCTTAGAACCCAGGAGGTTGGAGTAGAAATCCACAATGTGATCCAAAATGAAAGCTTGATCCGAGATTCTAACGCCGTCAATTAACAGGGAGTCAATAAAGCATCTGCGGCGTCTACCATTAGCGATCGCAAAGAAGTAAGCCGTTATCGCATCCCCTTTCAAAGTCCAATTAAGGGCGCCACGTTGGCGCCAATAGATTTCCGACTGATGGTGCAGCGCCAACAAGGCATCTTCCAGGGCATATCGAGTAGCCCATTGAGAGGTGGAAAGACCAGAAGAGTCAGCAGAGAGATCTAGGACCTGGATTTGAGATTCAAGGGAATCCTTTTCTTTACGCACCTCCGATGCCCTATTTCTAGACCATCCTCGTAAGAATTTCCGAAGCTAATAGGATAGCTTATGCCAATCATCAAGAGGCCCAAAGGAGCGGCGAGGAGAAGTGAGAAAGATAGACATCTTAGAACCCACATATCACAAAAGCCCTCAACCACCAGCCAAGAGGCATCAAATTGGAAGTGAGAAGACGAGGCGAGAGCAAGGATACCCGCGTCAAGGACTAGGGGAACATGGTTAGACCCAACCGCGGGCCTGGCCTTAAGCAGAGCACGGGGAAACAAAGAATCCCAACGGACAGACATGAAGACCCTGTCCAGCACCGACTGGACAGGGGAAGCTTGATGATTAGACCACGTGAACCGCGGCCCCACCCTAGGAAGCTCACGAAGAGCACTATTGCTAATGAAATCATTAAAAGCATTGGCCAGAGGCCACGAGAAATTAGCATTGTTCTCGGTGATGGCCCCTGACTCAAAAATGTCCCTGGATCATTTTTATACCTTCTGATTCTGAATTAATCCTGCGTAATCCCCCGACAATTTTCCCTCCAATCTTTTTGCTGGTCAGCTATTTGGTGGAATGTAGACAACTACAAAGGTTAGGTCCGATTAGAAAAGAATCTTTGAAATAAATATGCCCTCTGATATAAGATACTCCATTGAAGGAGAAATTATTACTCTGGCATTTCTACGTACAACAATGAACAAGAATTCATCCGCAAAAAAAAGAAAAAAAAATACAATGAACAAGAATTACACGTCCTGGGTAGAGAAATGATTCCTCAAGCTATTCTACGTACAAGAATGAACAAGAATTATACATGATGGGTCCTCAGAAAACAGCTCACACATTTGGGCACACAACTAGATCATCGTAGATTAAGCATTGGTGTGTTCCCTACGGACCATTCTTTCCGCTCCTGCCCCCCAACCTAGGTGGCAGGAGGCGATATTGGCCGATCTGCTACCCTGCTCTTTGTAGAGTACTCTAGGCTGAGTAAAAAACTCCAAAGGCTTGGTTTTCAGCCATCCAAAGCTCACACATCACTGTTCTTTTACAGAAAAGGAAAAAATCATCATTTTCATGTTAGTAATTTTGATGATATTATTGTTGCAAGTTCATCACAGGATGCAACTAAGGCATTGCTTAGATCTAAGAAGAGACTTTGCTCTAAAAGATCTTGGTGACTTGCACTACTTGGGAATAGAAGTAAAGAAGGTAAAAGATGGCATAGTCTTGAGTCAAGAAAAATATGTGTCAGATGTGTTAAAACGAGCAGGTATGATGAATTGCAAGATTTCAAATATGCCTCTCTCAACTTCTGAAAAATTATCTGAGGAAGAAGGTGAGCCCTTGAGTGCTGAAGCATCTACAAACTATAGAAGTGTGGTAGGTGCCTTGCAATATCTAACACTTACAAGACCTGATATATCTTTTCCCATCAATAAAGTATGTCGGTTCTTGCATACCCCTACTCTTGCACACTGGACAACAGTAAAGAGGATCTTGAGATATCTGACAGGTACTATGAGTATAGGTTTGAAAGTCACAAAGTCAACATCAACATTGGTGAGTGCGGTAGGTCCAGGTGCGGTAGCTTTTCCTTGATGTAATCCTGTTGGTAGGTTGTTGGAGGATCTCTATCTTGTTTAGCTAACTTGGAGACCAAACCACAACCTAACCAACTAGATCCTTGTAAACCCTAGCCACATTGTGGCCTATATAAACATGCAACGCGTCCCTGCTAGGCATACGCTTAACGCCATCTTTCACACATCTCGTTGCACAACTCCACGGTGCGCGTCATACGCAGGGGCAGCATCAAAATACATGAAGAGGCTGGCGGCACCGGCACCGGCACAATTGGCAGCTGGCTCAGGAAAGATGGGCCCTACAGGATGTCCCCCTGGCACAACGAGCTCGTGGTGGTCGGCTGCAACATGGTGGCGACGGTAGAGGAGGAACACACCAATAGCACCAAGAGCGCATGTGCCTTCTTCTGCAGCGACTCCACCTACTATTCCCCATATGAGAGGAGAGGCCCCGGCGGCAAGGTTTGTTCCGGCATGGCCTGCTGCCAAACGGACATCCCCTTCTTGATGCACACCAACTTGAACGTGCGCTTCAGATGGTTCGGCTGGAATCGCACGGGGGAGGATATGTGGGAGACGCCGCGCGTGTTTATCGCGGAGGTCAGGTGGTTCGATATGCCCTGGGTCTCCAACGAGCTTTACTGGCTAACCGGCGGCCGTGGGCAAGGTCTTGGTTACCGAATGAGACTAGTAAACGTGGTTACCACGGTTACCGAGAAATACCAAAAATATTTCAAGCGAATTTTATAGTTGAATTTTGAGTTTAAATTAGTGAATGAACGAATATACGAACTAGAGACCTCTCAAAATAGGAACTAGGTTGCTACCAATACGTCAGAACCAACTCTCGTGAAATTAATTAGATCCTATGTACTTTACTGTAAATCCAGTGTTTAAATTCAAAAATTTATAAAAAATGGTATTTTTTGCTCGGTATGGTGATTTACCCAAGGGCACGGAAATACGCGGTAACCATGGGAAATCTTAAAATTTCGACCGGTAACCAAAACCTTGGCCGTGGGTCTCCGTCGAAAAAAGTCATGCAGGTTCCCCTTCGACTGGCGTGGGGTGTCAAGCCGTCGGGTGCAGCTATTTTCCGTGGCCATGAAGATTATAAATGCCCCTCGAACGTAACCCACGCCATCTGCAAGAGCAGTAACAGCGTGTGCTTAGCGGATTACGATCGAGGCTACATTTGTTTCTGCGAGGGAGGTTACGACGGCAACCCCTACATCACCGGCAACGGTGGATGCCAAGGTACCTACATTGGTTTGAGCACAACTCTCAGATATATACAGCGTGTATAATATGTAAGATTCGATCTATCTAGCTATTTGTCGTATTATTTTATTTACTCAAACATGACGCAAGCATTTGTCCACCTGGATAAAATTATATGCTCTATTGATCTTAATGGTAATGGCTTGGATTAAAAGATAAAAAAAAAGTTAAGTGCGACTGAGAAGGATAAAAGAAGGCAATATAGGAAAAATACAGCTTACAACCGGATGTAGTTACACCAATGTCTCATATACTACCATGTGATATTGCCGCAAAAAATTATATATACTACCATGTGATAATATATACTACTTTATCATTTTTAGTGTGTTCACATATTATATCTAACATACTCCAAAGTGAATTAAATGAAAAAATTACAAGTGAGCCCATAGATTTCACTATCTTTTTAAAAAACGCAAAAAGGAGTGTGCTAAAAATAGATAAGGTATATTCTTATATAGTACATACTACGAGTACATATGATCTCGGACGACAGATACTACCTAGACCGTATGAAACAAACATGGGTGTAACTACACCCAGTTGTAGGAAAAACTCTCTCTCTCTCTCGCTCTCTCTCTCTCGCAAAAGTACAAATGAGTAACCGGGGAGTGGTAGATCTAAAAGAACAAACAATTAACGTCGGATAAAAAGAATGTGTGAATCAATTTCAACGTGCTAATATATGTGAGCATGATCATAAATCATATACTCGCTATGGATCTGTGAAAGTTACCGTCTTAGATATGCATAAAGGCAAAACTTTGTACTCTCATTATTGATAGTATCTCCAAAAATATCACGTTAGCTAGTTAATTATATTACCTTCATAATACGCAACTTTGGTTAGTTTTATCATTTAAGTTACAATCACAAGGCATTGTTGTAGTTACTTTATAGCAGGATCTAGGCTTTTACCTCCACCACGAGGGACCGAACCTGGGTAAAACCTTGCATCTCTCGGTTCCGACCAACCCCAACAAGCTACTACCTAGTTGTTATAGCCTCACGAGTAAGTCCTCCCACTATGACATCTGTTGTGACAAACCACGAGAACTGCCATTTTCCAAAACTGCTCAATTAATCATCTTCTTCAAGCAAACCAACTGAGATAATATTGAGACGAAGTGCCTCAACATGTATCATTGATTTGAAGACTAACCTTGTACCATTTGCGGTGTCCAAATGCACATCTCCTTTTCCAATGATGGCTGCCCAATCATTGTTCCCCATCTTCACAACACCAACATCACCGGATATATAGTTAGTGAAGAGCTCTCTATGAGATGTGGCATGAATCGTAGCACTGCTGTCCGGTATCCAAATCATCTCGTCATCATCCACAAGGTTGATGGTTTCTTCAGAAACAACATTGATCCTCTCCTCAACAGTGAAACCAAATATATCCTCATTTTCTTCATGCATAACAAGCATAATGTCCTCTTCTACTACAGTAACTCCATTGTCTTATATGTCACTATCACTATCATCTTGCTTATGATCTTGCTTCTTCTTTTTCTTTTTGTATTTCTTCTACTTGTCACATTGCCACTTAATGTGGCCCTTTCTGATAGCAATGATGGCACTCATAATCAGCATACTTGCTTCTAGATTTACCCTAGCTCTTTCTGCCCCTTTACCCGGACATCTGCTCTTGCTTCTCCCCTGGACTGAGTGACCAACACCTCTGAATGTGAGGAAGAACTAGCTTTAGTCACCTTTCTGAACTCTTCATTTAGTACCCTGGTTTTCACAAGATTCCAAGTGACAACTCCATTAGGTGCTGAATTGCAAACCCTGACCTTAAATGTCTCACAGTTGTCCGGTAATGAGACTAGTAGCAGCAAGGCTCTCACTTCATCTTCAAATTTATTCACATTGAGTAAAGCTGATTTATAATGCCTTAGAACGTATTCACATGATCTGCAACTAGAATGTCCTCTTTGTACCTCAAGCACATCAATTGTTTGATCAAGAACATCTTGTTTGGACCTTCTTTTCGGGCAAACAATTCTTCCAATTGCTGCCATAAGGTGCGTGCATGTGTCTCATCAATGATATGGTTCAAAACATTTTCATCGACCCATTGCCAAATAAACCCACAAGCTTGGCGATGAGGTGCCTTCCACTGGCCTTCCTCAATGCCCTCCGACATCTTAGTGGAGAACAATGGCATCCAGTATTCTTTCACATATAACAAGTCCTCCATCTTGCCCTTCCATGCTTGACAATTTGTACCATTCAAAGATATCATCATGCTAGTGTTCACTTCCATCTTACATCACAAGAAACTCAACAATTAGCATAAGTAAACCAAGGCTCTGATACCACTTTGTTGGGACTAGACAACAATAATGAGTTGCACAAATTCACCGACACGGCAAATAGCACACTACATAGCCCCCTCCACTTGTAATGAACTTTGAGGACAACTCCAAGAAACAAGTAAGCAGCCGAATAACTCAAACAACACGCACATCTGACACAGGATTTAACGTGGAAAAACCTCCTCAACTTGAGGAGTAAAAAACCACGTCTGTGGACCGACCGGTCCACATATCTTCACTATGACAATGATGAGTACAAAGTCTTCTGTAGAACCGCTAGAGAGATTTAGAACACACTCTCCACATTGCCAACCGGCAACAGCAACAACAACCACAAGAAGCAAGATTTCAGCAAAGCAGAGTTTACACAACTTTTTACTCTTCAGTGCTTTGCAAACTGCTCTTAAACTGCTGACAATACCAAATTTGGTAGACAAGTAGACACACAATTTTTTGAGATCCCCTTCAAATTTTAGCTCAACGGACACCGTTTGTCTACCCAAACTGTTCGTATCCCAAAACTACTCTGTTCTGAAACTGCAGCAGTCAGAGCTGACAAAACCACTCTCAAATTTGATGCTCCACTGACCCAATCCTCAAACCAGGTAACCAGATTGAAGTGCTCAAACTAAGGAATGAGCTCACCAGGTTTGAGGTCGATCCAAGCATGTTTGAGCTTCCAATCACCAGCTTGAACACTGTGTAGTTAGAAGCAGCAAATCAGGACAAAACCTCTGCTTCTTCTTCTTCCTCTCTCTCAGGTTGTGTTTTTTCTTGTGTGATCTCTCTCACTCTCACGAATGGCAGCCACCGCCAGCAGGGGTGTAGTGGCTAGGGTTTTCTCCTTGCTTCACTTCCCTTGGAAGTGCACTCAACTGTTTATGCAACGAAGATCAACGACTGACATGTGTTGGACCTATGGGCTGGTGTTGGGCTGCCAACACACCTCCATGTGGAGGGACTTAGCGCTCAACACAAATCGCTTAGGGAGTTTGCTGTCAGAAATGACCTAATAGACATATCCTCGTGTTTAGTGTATGAAAGGCCCCTGGGGTGGGATTCAGACAACAGTTGTTGCAGTCACAGATCCTCCCAAATAAGTACAGTATTACCATCTCGAACAACAGCAGACGTGATCCCCCTATAAACATCAGATAGCTGGAAGACATATCACCGCAAGAAGGATCCACCTAACTTCACTAGCGTGAGGCCCCTTGTAGACATAGTAAGTCGATCATGTCAATTGAATCCAGGGGATGCCACTTTTGTTATAAAATTTGTGTAACTGTTTGAGAAGTAGACTTTTATTCTGTAGATTTAGGTCCATAATTCCCATGCCCTCTTTTGATTTGGGTTTACACACCATATCCCATGCTGCCAAAGAGTTGTCTTTGACGACACCATCCACATATATTCTTTTCCTCCAGAGACAATGCCTATGCAGCTTGTCTTGGTGCTCAATGATCTTAGGGTGGATCTTAATAGAACACATAGCATAGCAAGTGAAGTGAAACCCGAGTTGATTAAGGTGAGCTTTGACCCATAGTCCATCAATGATCTTGCAACCGAGATCCTTCTTCCAAAAGAGACACAATAGGCATCAGATCGGTGGCGAACGGCTTGGTTGTCCCCATGGGGAGACCCAGGTACGTGAAGGGCATGTTCCCCATGCCGCAGCCAAAGATGCCTACAAGTTCAGGTGCAACAGAGGGTTGTATGTTGATGGGGATCAAGGTAACATAGTCCATCAAGATCCCTTTCATACATATCGCTTGTTCAGGGGAGGCAGGAAATACGATGATTGTGTCATGTGTCGTCTACGTATTGTATGCCAGGGTAATCATTTGAGGGGGACGGTATTGGTAAGACCAGCGGCTCCTTAGCATAGGCATCATTGATCGCTGCTTCTAGCTAATGAGTTGCAAGAACTAATATCAAGGGGAACAACACCCCCCCCCCTAGAGAACGCCTCTTTTGCAGTAGAACATACAGCCGGCTACACCGTTAAGCAGTACTGTCTGTCGAACCGAGGATGCAAGAGATCCAGCGCAGCCACCTCTCATCAAAACGCATATGACGCATGATGTCCATCATGGGGGCGCATTCAATTGAGTCAAACGCTTTGGTGAAATCCAACTTGAGGGCAAAGGCCTCTCTTTCGGAAGCTCCACGTTGATGAATGTACTCAAACGCAAAGGCCAAATAGTCTTGGATAGAGCACTTGTTGAGGAAATCGTACTTGTTGCGGTGGATTATCCGCAAAACAACCTTTTGCAATCTGTTCGCCAAGATTTGGTGATAATTTTTAGGCAGCAATTCAGCAGCGTGATGGGCCTATAATCATTTGCCATCCCTGATGATTGTACCTTAGGTATGAGAGTCAAAGAATAGCTGATAGAAGTCATGCTTACTGATGTGCCAGCAGCTTTTCAGAAAACAACCATTAAATCCATCCGAACCCGGAGCTATATCTAGGGCCATCTCCTTAACCACCTGATCTATCTCTTCCCACGTGAAGGGACCGTGAGTTCTTCCAATCCATCAATTTTCTTGACAATAGATGGTAGATCGAAGGTCATATTAACCTCATTTGATTGGCCCAGCCTATTCTTGTATGCATGAAACAAAGCGGCCTGGAGTATGATCCATCACAGTCGTGGCATCATCAAGTCTAAGGGATGCAATCGAGTTGTGCCTAACACACTCGGAAGCGATGGAGTTGAAGAACTTCGTGTTGTCGTCCCCCACCTGAAAGTAGCAGACCGTGCACCTCTTCTTTCGGTACTTGTTCTTATATTCCAACAGCTTGATTAGATGAGATTTTAGGATGCACGTAATGTTTCTCTCTGAGATAGTGAGTGCTCTTTGCTCTTCTATCCCATCAAGCTACAATAGGACCTGATTGGAATTGGCAATAAGCATAGACAACCGAAATATTTTCCTACTCCAATCTTTAAGAGTGTATCTCAGGTTTTCAGTTTTCGCATACTATGGCCGTAGACTTCTTTGCATGATGTGGCTTCTCCCAAGAAGACAACACCGCTTGGTGGAACCCCTCATGTTTGACCCAATAGTTTTTGAACCGAAAGATGTTTGATTTTGGGACGGAGGACTCTAGTCCATGGTTATCACACATGGTACATGGTCTGAGACCGGTTTGCCCAAAGCCATGACCATCGTGTTAGGGTATTTAAAAGTCCAATTCACAAAAGTAAAGTACCAGTCCAGCTGTTCAGGCAGCGGCGATTGTTGCATATTGCTCTACGTGTATGATGGCCCCTTTATCGGAGCTCAACAACATATTGCGAAGAATCATGTCGTCGAAAGTGATCATGTCATTCACATCTCCACCGGGATTGTTCCTGTTATCCTGCGCACGGATGTAATTGAAATCACCTATGATTAGCCAGTCCTCATTATCATCTATGTCCATATTAAAGAACTAATCAATGTTCACCTGCCGAAACAAGGACCATACACATTGATTAGATTCCAAGATGTTGCAGAATGCACCGACGTAAACTGAACTCCAATCGCAAAAGACTTTGTAAATAATGTTGTTCCAGTAAACACAACACTGTTCCAGATAGCGATAATCCCACCCGATAATCCATGCGACAGAACAAACAGAAATTTATCAAAAAATTAGGACAGAAAGACTTGATCAAATCTAAATCAAAGTCTGAACGCTTGGTTTCCTGAATGCAAAAGACCGAGCATCCACTGCTTTCGATGGCGTTACGAAGGGCGAGCTAGGCTTTTCTGCACTAGTGTGGGCATGCTGATGGTAGGCATCCATCCCAGCTTTGGACAAATTCCAACACCGTATGCAATTTGCGTCTTGTACGGCCATTTATCACGCTTTTTCGCCGATCAAAACTCCAGAAAATGCAAAACTTTTTGAAAACCCAAACAACTAGGCATAATGCCTCGAATTGGTGATGCAAGACCAGGAAAAAATTGGGGCCCTTTCAAAGATGCCGAGAAACAATGTGCTCTCGGGCGGAACCTTCTCGCGTACCCGGAGACACTCTGTTGAAAATGTCTAGTTTTCGACATTCTTCAAATGACCCCAACTTTTCCAAGCATGTGGGCATGCCCATGGTAGGCATCCATGTCTGGTTTGAACGATTTCTGATATCCTATGAAAGTTGTGACACATCTGGCCATTTGTCACCTTTTTTGACAGAGAAAACCCAAAAATACAAAATATGTCAAAAAACAAAACAACTTGGCATGGTGTCTTAAATTCGTCATACAAGCCACTGGAAAACAAAATGGGATCATTTTAAGGACGTCGAAAAACAACGTGCTCTCGGACGGAGCCTTGTGCCCTACCCGGACACCCTACAATGAACATGATGTTTTTTCTACGCAGATACAAAAAAATGTTTGGGGAAATTCAAATAAAAATTGGTTTCAATTTTTAATTCGCATTTTATGCTTTTTAAATTCCAAATTTGTTAGTATTTTTCAAATGTTTGGGGAAACATGGTGTTAGTATTCTACACGCACACACCCAGAGTAGGATACATAGGCACTGAAAGCAGCAACACCACCCCTAGCACTACCGCCGCAAAGAGATGAAGTCACACATGACGAACCGTGGGCTCCAAGGCGGCGCCTTCAGGAAGGGAACGACATCGGAGCGACGCCACCGCCTGATCCGACGATCAGAGTTTCCTCTGGAGCCGCATGACGGGCAATGAGAGCCGCGACGACGCCTTCAAAAGGGAACGAGCTTTGCCACCGCCGGTCCGTCTGAAGAAAGAACAGGTTTTACCCCGACCAACACTCACCGCCACCCAATGCCACACCCCGGCTACCACGCCGCCCACACGGCCATGCCCGTCGGGCAGCACCAAGCCACGGACTCTGCCCAAGAGCACCGCGCTACCACCACCAGGGCCGCCGCCCCAGCGTTGAAGACCATGACACCGCCTCACCCGAGACCCGCCGCTACACCAACCAAAGAGACGAGAGGAAAGGTCCCACCTTTCGCACCCCCTGGACGACCCCATCATCGAGACCCAATAGGCTGGACAAAACTGGCATCCATCAGCCCGTCCTGAAGCCCCGAGCGCGAGACGAGCTCGGTGCTGCGGGACCGTGAGGGGGACGAGGTCAGTCCTGCTGCACCGTGCTTGAGACGAGCTCGGTCCTGCTGCACCGTGCGCGAGATGAGCTCGGTCCTGCTGCACCGAGCGCGAGACGAGCGATGGACCGCGGCTGGGAGAGGGTCAGCCCTTTGATGGAAGTAGTACACGGACGAGGAGGAGGTGGGGCGAAGGCCGAAATGGTCAGTTCGGTAGGCATTTTGATTACGAACAGAAGAATCTGGACCATGGTCCAAATTATAGCATCCCACATGGACAGGTGTATCATCTACTTTCAAGGATGTCAAGAAACGAGGTGCTCCCAAATGGATCCTTCTAGCCTACCTGCACACCCTTCGTTGAACACGGCCTAGTTTTGGACATTCTTAAAATGACCTCAACTTTTCCAAGCAGGTGGGCATGCCCATGGTAGGCATCCATGTCAGATTTGAACGTTTTCTGACATCGTATCCAAGTTGCGACATGTCCGGCCATTTATGAGCCTTCTTTTAACCGAGAAAACTCCAGAAAATAAAAAAATTGTCCAAAACCAAAAACACTTGGCATGGCGCCTTGAATTTTTCATACAAGACTATGAAAAAATTGGCGTCATTTCAAGGATGCCGAGAAGCAACCTACTCTCTGATGGCGCCTTCTGGCCTACCCGGATACACTCCGTTGAACATGTGAAGTTTTGGATATTCTTGAAATGACCCAAAATTTTGCAATTAGGTGAGCATGCCCATGATAGGAATTTATCCTAGGATTGAATGATTTTAGACACTTAAAGAAATTGGCATTGTGTCGTGAATTGGTCATATAAGCTCATGGAAAAAGTTTAGGGTCATTTGATGGATGCCGAAAAACACATGCTCTCGAACGGACCTTTCTCGCCTCTACTTGAACACCCTCCCTTTGAACATGGTATATTTTTGGACACGAATGAAATTACCCAAACTTTTTCTAGCAGGTGGGCATGCCAATAGTAGGCATCCATTCCAGGTTTGAACTTATCCTAATACGGTATGCAAGTTGCATCACGTCCAACCATTTATTGTACATTTTTCAGCAAGAAAATTTGAGAAAATGTAAGAATTTTCGAAAACTAAAAACAATTGGCATGGTGCCTTGAATAAGCCATATAATTTCATGGGAAAAAATTGGGATCATTTGACAGATGCCAAAAAAACATGCTCTCAAACAAAACCTTCTAGCCTATAAGGACACCCTACGTCGAACATGGTGTTTTTTGGACTTCCTTGAAATGTCCCAACTTTTGCAAGATGGTGGGCATGCCGATGGTAGGCATCCATGCCAGCTTTGAACAAATTCCGACACCGTATGCAAGTTCCGTCACGTCTGGCCATTTATCGTGTTTTTTTCACTGTGAAAGTTTGAGAAAATGCAAAACTTTTTGAAAAGGCAAACAACTTGGAATAGTGCCTCGAATTGGTGATACAAGACCAGGAAAAAACTAGGGCCCTTTCAAGGATGTCGAGAAACAATGTGCTCTAGACGAAACCTTCTCGCCTACCCTGACACTGTTGAAACTAGTCTAGTTTTGGACATTCTTGAAATGACCCCAACTTTGGCAAGCAGGTGGGCATGCCCATGGTAGGGATCGATGTCCTGTTTGAACGATTTATGATAACCTATGCAAGTTGCGACACGTATGGCCATTTATCGCCTTTTTTGAAAGAGAAAAATCCAGAAAATACAAAATATGTTAAATAAAACTTGGCATGGTGTCTTGAATTCATCGTACAAGCCACTGGAAAACAAATTGGGGTCGTTTCAAGGATGTCAAAAACCAACGTGCTCCCGGACGGAGCCTTGTGGCCTACCCGGACACCCTAAAATGGACATTGTGTTTTTTCTACACAAATACAAATACAAATGTTTGGGGAAATTCAAATAAAAATTGGTTTCAATTTTTATTTTGCATTTTATGTTTTTTAATTCCAAATTTGTTAGTGTTTTTCTTGAAATGTTCAAAAATAAAATAAAACATGTTCAACTTTTTTACTCCCTTTATAAAAATTTCCATGTTTTGACACTCTGGGTAATTTGGAAACACACAAACATTTCATTTAAATTTCTGCACAATTTTTAAAATATAAATATTTGTATTTTATGAACAAATTTGAAAATGTGAACAATTTTGAAAATTTCGAGCAAATTTTTAGAAGAGCGAGCATTTTTTGGAAAATAAAAAAAACTACAAATGAAATAGTGAAAAAACCAATTAAAAAAAGATAAAGAAAAAGTGGAAAGAACACTGGTTCGCTATAGTACATGTCGCTAAGGGATAGTTCTGGAGTGTGCGTTTTTGTAGTTAGACACTGAAGCTCTTATCAGCTCACGTGCCCAGCATTGAGAACGAGAGGTCACCAACGGTTCATATTCAGAATTTTCAATATTTTTCTAAATTCTCAAAAATATTTGAGATTCCTAATTTTGTTCATTTTTTGAATTGATTTCCGTTTAAAAAAATGGAACTCCAAATTCCAATAAAATTTCGAAATTCCAACTTTTTTCATTTTTCGAAATTTGTTCATGTTTTTTTAAAAAAAACCACTTGATTGAAGAATAATGTTCATCATACAACGAAAAAATGTTCACTGTATATAAAATATTCATTTTCTTCAGCGTGTATTTGCAAAAAGTTCACTGTATATTTTGAAAATGTTGAGTTAGTATTTGAATAAAGTTCACCGTATAATAAGAAAATGTTCAGTGTGTACTATAGATGCCCTTTTATAAAAGGTGTTCAGGTTTCAAAAAAAATCACAACTAAAAGAAATATTCACAGTAAAAAAATATTCAAAATCTATTTACGATTTCGAATCATTGTTTGGATTTTCAAGAAATTTGTTCTTTAGTACTTTAAATTTAGCGCTACATTCAACTTGTGACGCATTCCTACATCGGTTGGCTAACATCGCTGGCATGAGTGGCGAGGTTGGGGGTTCGACTCATGTGGCAATACTTCGAACGACCCACCCTACATATGAAAATGCCAAAGTGGGACTCTTATACTAAACATATTTTATTTTTACATTTCATTATCACAAAATTTAACTAGTATTTACATTATATTTAACACATGTTCATATAGCAATACTTAAAAATTTAGACATTTCTAGCAAAGAACACAAACTTCCATCATTAAAATTATATTTAATTTCAAAAACTATTCCATGGTGTTTTGTTAAAATAAATTATGTTGATCTAAATATAAAGAAAGGAAACAAAAAAATCGCATGCTTTCATTAATGAAGTGATTTATTCCATCTGTTTAGAGATAAGAGAAGCATGACATATGTCGGATCTAGTATGGATGACCTGCACACGCAGTGTGCCTGGCGTTTCTAAATATATTGTAGTGCGTTTGTACATGTTTTATCTATAAATATCTTGATGGAGGATCCTACACAATGCATGAGTATAAGAATATTTTGCCCCCTATTTCAATATTAGCCTATTTATTAGTTCCGTCATCTTCGCTTCTATTCTTGAACCGGGAGGATGTTTAGTGATGTTTCATTGACGTTTGGTTACATTCTACTTTATAGATCTGTCCGTGAAACAGATATTAGTGAATGGGTTCTTTTGTACAAGTACGAAAGTTGTCATGTCTTCGTATGTATGCGGCAACCATATCATCCGAGTTCAGACTTTAGAGTTGACAGGCGAGATTAACAAGGCAATCTAGTCGAATCCAAATGCATATCAAGAGAGCATGCAATACAAAAAATATCTATCAAACTCTAAAGAAGAGTTAGCCCCAAACACTAGTAGAAACACAGGGTTTTCGTGACAGCTCAATGTACACATTAGTCCTGGTTGCATCACGAACCGGGACTAATATGAGCATTAGTCCCGGTTCGAGCGGCTAAGGCGTCAGGAAGGTATTAGTCCCGGTTTAAATGGGACCTTTAGTCCCGGTTTGAAACATGAACCGGGACTAAATTAGTCCCGGTTCGTGTCTCAAACCGGGACTAAAGGTTCAAACTCCCCCCTCCCCCGTGTATCGTCTTTTCAGTTTTGTAAAAAACAAAAAAAATGATAAAAACTTCAAAAATTAAAATCCTTGGAGACGTAGTTATGTTACTACATCTAGTAGTTAGGAAATTAAAAAACTTAAATTTGGACAAGTTTTGCAAAAAAAGTGTTATGAAAAAGTAAAACGGCCATATCTTTTGCATACGATGTTGAAAAAAGCGCATAATAAATAAAAAATCAGCACAAAAATCCGTATCCGATTTTGACGGCCATAGACCTGTTTGCAAATTTTTAGAATCCTCAAATTCTAAAAGGAAAAAAAAGATATGCTCAAATTTCAGTTTTTTTGAATTTTGGTCAAACTGTGGTCAAACTACTTATTCAAGAAACATTAGTGTTACTAAATAATTATTTCAGTTTTTTTTGAATTTTTGTCAAATCTGGTCAAACTATGGTCAAACTACTTATTCAATAAATGTTAGTGTTACTAAATAATTATTGGTTTTAAGAATAATAGTTTCAAACTCAAACGGCGTAACGTGTGACTTCATGCTCAACTTTAACTCCTAAGGGTTAATAGGATTGACAGCTTAGTATTGTCAGGAAAACAACAAGTGCAAACTTGGAAACAAGGGAGAATAGAACTCGAAAGTTAAGTGTGCTCAGGCTCGAATAGTGAGAGGATGGGTGACAGACTGGGAAGTTAGACGATTTGGAATGAATAGGGGTAAATCAGAAATTTGAAAATCAAGAATAAAATTCATTTTTTTCAAAAAAATAATAAAAAATTCCTTTAACCGGGACTAAAGGTCAAGCTCCATACAGCGGCCATGTGGGGGGCCTTTAGTCCTGGTTCCGGAACCGGGACAAATGAGACTTATGAACCGGGACAAATGGGCCTTTTTCTACTAGTGAAACTGCTCGTGGTAGTATAAAAATGAAACAAATGGTACTGCTAAAGTCTTAGCAAGAACAAAGGAAAACTAAAAGTGAGCAGAGCAAAAACCTTTCTCAATGCATACATACAGATTCACCCCCGTACCTACTTCCTATAATCTAACCTATTTCCTGTTGTGCATATATCCTCTTATTCTTCACGGTGTGTGGATTTTACTTTGGAGACCAAATCCATTAGAGTGAAATCCAAATTAATCGAAGCTTGAACAAGGAATTAGTCCCCTTCCATGGGGAAGGTATTGTGATAATCTTAGGAAAGGAGGGGCCACTGAGAATATATTTCGACACCTCTCTGCCATGGCCTCCTTGGCCCATGCTGTGGGTTGGGTTTGTTTTCATAAAAAGCCTAACCAAAAACGAGAAATTCATCTTTTGAGCGGGTGGTACTGATCTGTTGAGCGAGTGAATCGTTTTCAGTTCTAAGATCATCATGAGACGCTCTCAGCTTTTCTAGTTCTTGCTTCCTTTGAAGATATTCATAGGAAAGCTTCTCATGGTTGGCTCAGAGAGTATCATGACGAGTTAGAAGATCGTCATACCTAACTTGAAGATTTTTTATGTCTTCAATTAAGGATTGAGTACGAGTCACTTTCTCGTCCAACAAATCATCGCTTCTGTTTAGCAATTTTTGAGTCTTTTCCATAGCAATTTGTTGCTCAGTTGCAATTTTAGCAAGTGTCTTATAGCTAGGTTTGGATTCACATTCAGAGTCATCTTCACTTGAGGTTTCAAAGTAGGCAGCACGTGAAATTACCTTGGCACCTCGTGCCATGAAGCAGTAGGTTGGAGCAGAGTCGTCGTCGTCATTAATGTCGGAGACATGATCATTGTCTTCACTGTTGAAGATTGACTTGGCGACGAATGCAGAAGCCAGAGCCAGGCTAGCCACGCCTGAATCTGATTCGTCCTCTGACTCCTCTACCACCTCCTCAGTATCAGATTCCTCCTCTGAATCCATTTCCTTGCCAATGAATGCCCGAGCTCTGCTAGAAGAACTTGATTTGCGTGATGAAGACTTTAAGAAAGACTTTGAGTGCTTCTTCTTCTTCTTGTCATCAGAATCATTGTCTTTGATTTTCTTCTTCTGTGGCTCCTTTTCCCATTGAGGACAATCAACAATGTAATGGCCTGATTTCTTGCATTTGTGACAGGTTCTCTTTGCACTATCGCGAGAAGAGGCTTCAGTCTTCTTAGAGTCATATTTTGAAGACTTTCCATAATGCTTCTTCCTTGTGAACTTTTGGAACTTCTTCACAAGCATGGCAGGTTCTCTGCCAATTTCTTCAGCGTCATCCGAACCACAGTCAGTGTTTTCAGACGAAGATATAGCCTTTGCCTTCAGTGCATAACTATGACCATAGTTTGGGCCATAGATATCTCTCTTTTCAGCCAGCTGGAATTCATGAGTGTTGAGTCTCTCAAGAATGTCAGCAATGTCCAGTTGCTTGAAGTCAGGAAGCTCTTGGATCATAAGCGATAGGGTATCAAATGAACTGTCCAACGATCTCAATTGCTTCTTCACAACTTCGTGCTTGGTGATGTCCGTCGCACCAAGAGCGTGAAGCTCATTGGTGATATCAATGAGGCAATCGAAAGTAAGCTGGACGTTCTCATTGTCATTCCTCTTGAAGCGGATGAAGAGATTGCGAAGCACATCGATTCGAGAGTCTCGTTGAGATGAGACACCCTCGTTGACCTTGGAGATCCAGTCCCAGACCAGCTTCGCAGACTCCAGAGCACTCACACGAACGTACTGTCCTTTGGTCAGATGTCCACAGGTGATGTTTTTGGCGGTGGAGTCCGATTGAGCAAATCTCTTCACGTCAGCGGCAGTGACACCTTCAACTGCCTTGGGGACGCCCATCCTGATGAAATACCAGAGGTCGTTGTCAATAGCTTCAATATGCATACGCATCTTGTTCTTCCAGTATAGTTAGTCAGTGCCAGCGAAGACAGGGCACGCAGCGGAGACCTTGATGATCCCTGCAGTCGACATAGCTAAAACTCTAGGTCATTAAACCGAATCACACGGAACAAGGGAGCACCTTGCTCTCATACCAATTGAAAATTCTAGTTATGACTAGAGGGGGTGAATAGGCGATTTTTATGGAAGTCTTTGAAGACAATCAATGTCTTTGAAGAAAACGGAAGCAACACAGAATCTAACAGTGACTATGATCTGGCTAGGCAGATAACATAGACAAAGACATCATACATACAAGCATGCATTGAATGTAGACACATGAAGCATGAAGATAAACAGTTGAACTGAGGATAGGCTTCAAGGTATATCTTCAAACACAAGCAAGCATGCAATGTCTTCAGAGTGTAAAACAGTAAGTGAGGAAGGAAGAAGATAGAACCAGGTACTCGGGGAATACAAAGATTTGTTTGACTAGTTCCAACTGTTGTGGCAGTTGTACGTATGGTTAGGGAAGCTGAGATTCAACTCAGAAGACCATGTCTTCACCTTATTCCCCTTGAGCTAAGGTCACTTAGTCCTCGCCCAATCACTCTGGTAAGTCTTCAAGGTAGACTTCAAACCTTCACAGACTTCGTTCATCGGCAATCCACAATTACTCTTGGATGCTTAGAACGCGACGCCTATCCGACTGGAGGATCACAGTCCTGAAGTGTAACAAGTCTTCAGTTCACTCAGAACAGAATGACTTCAGTGATGCTCAATCACTTTGGCTCTGGGTTATCCTCTCAGGATGTTTTCTCTCAAAGGCTTCAAGGATGGGTTGCTCACACACGACAATAGCCGTTTTTCTCTCTTGGAGCAGCCACCAATTATGGTGTAGGGGTGGGGTATTTATACCCAGCGGGCAACCCGAGGTGAGATGTACGAAATGACCCTTGGTCATTCAGGATCTGACACATCACTAACGGTCGGATTATGAAACCCATGCGACAACTTTACTTGGGATCCAAGTAAAGCTGACTCAACCAACTATGGAAGATATTTTCTCGCTGTTTGTCTTCGCTCGAAGACATAGGATTTGGGTAGAGCATCATGTTAGTTTCTGACTTTGTTTACCTTGACCCTACTTACAGCTCGGAGGTTCCTATGACTCAAGAAGCATAAAATGAAACTAACCAAAAGACTACTTCATCACATTTCATTGTCTTCAAGGATTTTCTTCAAGAATCATTGTCTTCAAGATGAATGTCTTCATGAACCACCATTGTCTTCAAGATCTTCATATATTTTTAGGGGTCATCTTTGATGGGTAAACCGAATCAATAGGGACTTCTACCTGTGTTCTCCTGTGAAACTCACAAACACATTAGTCCCTCAATCAAGTTTGTCTTCAATACTCCAAAACCAACAAGGGTGGCACTAGATGCACTTACAAGTATAAAAGTAGGCCCATGGCAACACAAGGAGGGGCTTTTGGATCTTTGGACTTCCTGGCCCAGCTTGCATGCGCCAGGACTAGAGAACACATACAAACACTTTCAATACAACCAAGCAGGACTAGGGTTTTACGCTTCCGAGGGGCCTTAACCTGGGTAAAAACATGTCATGTTCATCGACTAGATCTGCTCTTTGTGCATACCCACGCCCCACCGTACTATAGAAGTGATCCTCTCGATCCCATAGGTGTCTGAAACTGCTAGTTATCGACTAGAGGGGGGGTGAATAGTCGATTTTTACGAAAGTCTTCAAAACATGAAAGTTTTGAAGACAAACATGAAAACTGGACCTATAAACATGCAGCGGAAAGATGAACTACCCTAGACAAGCCATAGTCAAAAAAGTATGAAGCTAAAGCATGATGACTGATAGCAGCTATGTAGTAGGATCAGGATGGAAGATAGTATGAAGCCAATCAGAACAAGTAGTCACATAGTGAAGACAAATAGATAGAGTAATCAGGCAATGACTTCACAAAGACAAACTGTATGTAAGGAGAGAGTAAGAGATAGAACCAGTGTGTTGTGAAGACAAGGATTTGTTCGACCAGTTCCAGTTGCTGTGACAACTGTACGTCTGGTTAGGGAGGTTGAGATTGAACTCAGAAGACTGTGTCTTCAACTTATTCCCCTTTTGCTAAGGACACACAGTCCCCGCCCAATCACTGGTAAGTCTTCAAGGTAGACTTCCAAACCTTCACAAACTTCATTCACCGCAATCCACAATTACTCTTGGATGCTCAGAACGCGACACCTAACCGACTGGAGGATTCACAGTCCTCAAGTGTAACAAGTCTTCTGATCACGCGGACAGAAAGGCTTCAGTGATGCCTAACACTTTTTGGCTCTGGGTGTTTGAGCTTTGTGCTCACAAGGATTTCTCTCTCTCTCAAAAGCTTCGGAGGTGGGTTGCTCTCAAACGACAAAAGCCGTGCACTAACTCTAAGCAGCCACCAATTTATGGTGTAGGGGGTGGGCTATTTATAGCCACTAGGCAACCCGACCTAATTTGTCCGAAATGACCCTGGGTCACTAAGGAACTGACACGTGTCACAACGGTCAGATTTCAAACACACACAACAGCTTGACTTGGGCTACAAGTAAAGCTGACTTATCCGACCCTGGATAAGATTTGCTCTCATTGTCTTCGCTCGAAGACATAGGATTTTGGTTCAGCATCACTTCAGTCACTCTGACTTTGTTCACTTGGACCCCACTTAACAGTGCGGTGGTTCCTATGACTCAACAAACAAGAAAAGAAACAATGAAACTGCTAAGTCTCCGCGCTCCATAGTCTTCACTCAATGTCTTCTTCTGTCATAGTCTTCAATGTGAATATCTTCACGTACCACAATTAACTTCAATGTCTTCATACATTTTTAGGGGTCATCTCCGGTAGGTAAACCGAATCAACGAGGGACTACTACCTATGTTATCCTGCAATTCTCACAAACACATTAGTCCCTCAACCACGTTTGTCGTCAATACTCCAAAACCAGACTAGGGGTGGCACTAGATGCACTTACAATCTCCCCCTTTTTGGTGATTGATGACAAACTGGTTGAAGTTTTCAACGGGGATATAAATATGTGAAATATGTGAAATTGTAAAGGATGAGGTATTGTCTTCATAAGTAGCAAGAGGCTCCCCCTAAAGATGTGCATATATGTAATTTGCTTTTGGAATGCAAATGCACATGGCAGGTTCTACTTGTGGAGATCCTCTTCAACTTATGAAAACAATTCATCATGCATGATTCAATGTAATGAAGATAATGACATGCATAATGAAAAATGGACGTCTGCAAAATGATTTAAGTGCGGAAGTTATCATCACACATGCGGAATTTACCATCGCATCACAAAATAGCAAATAAGTAGCAGACAACCATCGAGTTTAAGTGTTACAAATCAGAGAACCAAATGTATCAAGAGAAAGAGTTGTAAACACTAGGCAAACTATAAAGCAACCGCCCATATGAACCCGCTTGAAGACTATCAACTCATAGCTTCTCCCCCTTTTGTCAGTAAGGACCAAAAAGGGTTGAAGACATTGAGCCTCTACTCGTCCCCAGAAGGAGTAGGAGAAGATGCAGTGTTGGTGTCGAGGTTTGGCGGTGCAGACGAACTTGGAGCCGTGTCGATACGTGTTGGAGGTGGCGAAGTGGCATCATCTTGATCATCGATCACACGAGCATTCACAGTTGCAGCAGAAGAGGAGTACTCTTAGTCTTCAAGAGAGGGAGTGCGCCACAGAATAGCATTTCTGGGCGGAGTGGGATCAAACTTGAATCTTTCTGAGAAGCCATTGTCCTGAAGATCTTCCTCAGCACACATAAGCGTCAGCCCTTTCCATGTGCATCGACAGGTTTCATGAGCGACAAAGGCATTCTCGGTTGCAAGGTTGCGAATGCGATTGACGTCGGTCATGATGCTCTGCATCTGGCGCTTGAGCCAATCATGATGCCTATCTTGTTTCTGATGCAGGCCAACGAGAAGCTCTCGGTCATTGAGAACACAAGATCGCCTTCGAGGCCGTTGAGCAATTGTGCTGTCAGTGGCTTCGGTTTGGGCACGGTGAGGTGCACGTGTGGTACCAGCCAACGGATAGACTCGAGTGGCAGCCAGCACACCTTCAATGGGCTGAGTGAAGCTCTGACGATCAACATTATGTAGATAAAGCGGCTCCTTGTCAGTCTCTGGGTAGATGGCTTCAACCGACATATCGACATCTGGCAAGAAGACAATGTGGTTGCGCGCAAATGGCTGATAGTTGAAAGCAGTGTGAAGCTTGATCGGACGCATGATCCATGGAGCATAGAACTTCAAGCCAAAAATGTCAGATCCTGATGCAGCAAGTTGGCGGATGAAGAAATCCTGTGCATTGAAGCTTTTTCCATGAAGAATATGGAAGACCAATATCTTCATTGCACCTTCTAGCTTAGCCTCTCGAGAAGGTCCTTTGATGGGCCAGAGAGTTCGCCTTATGATGTGATAGATTGTGCGTGGCAGTAACTCAAGGTCTTCAACAAAGAACTCCGTAGGATATGCTGCATCTGGAGGCAATGGCTTCATCATGCTTAGCATCTGGCTCATTTCGGGTTCTGACTTGTGAAAGATGCTTTCCAAAGCTGCAGTGTGAAGCTGACAACCAGGCTCATAGAGATCCCCTGGAGTGGGCACGCCAGTAAGCTCAATGACATCAAAAGCTTTGGCTTCATGATGGACATTTCCCGTCATCCACTCAAGTACCCAAGTCTTAGGATCCCTGTAGTAGCCTCTGATATGAGGAGTGGCGTAGAATTGAAGCAGCAACTCTTCATTCCAGTGCTCCTTATCAGTGACAAAGTGCAGTAAGCCAGCCTCTCTGAAGCAATCGAGAGCTTCTTCTAAGCAGGGCAGGCCAGCTATGGCTTCAGTATCAAGGCGCATATGCGGAAATATGCGGCCTTGGTTGTACAGAATGCATGAATAATAGTTGCGCTGCAGATAACTCCAGAACCGACCAGATGAAATCTTGGGCCTGGTGTAGGGGTTCTTTGCTCTATCGAACAAGGTGTTGTGTGCAATGAAGCCGTTGACATTGAAAGATCCTGGCGAAGTGGAAGTACCTGGAAATCTGGGCGGTCTTGGCTTTGGCTTCTGAACCTGAGGCCTGTGCTCAACATGGTAATCAAATTGATGACCAGCAGCAGGTGGAGGAATCAGAATAGGCCATCTGACAGTGATAAGCTGGCCATAGTTGTATACTTGCTCGATAGTATGTGGCCTTGGAGGCGAAACAGGAGCAGTGGCATTGACTTCATCTGCTTCATGGGCTTCATTGGATTCATTGGCCACTGGTGCATTGGCCACTGTAGGCTCCACATTGGCTTCGGCCATGACAACGTCATTGGCTTCAGGAATGTCATTGGTGGCAGCCTCAGGATTTTCACCCTCCACTTGAGTAGCTGGAGGTTCTGGCATAGACTGGTTCACTTCAGGAACTTCTTCTTGAGTTGTAGGGGGGGTAGAGACACGTTCTTCTTCTTGTGTTGCTCCGGCTGATGCAACCGGAGGGTCTTCAGCAGCATTGGCTTCAGACAAAGGGACCGTCACAGAAGGATTGTCTTCAGAAAACACTTGACGTGCCACATAACTTGACAAGTTGGAACCCTCTTCTGTGATGGTGGTCATGGAGACGGATGGCCTCAAGCCTTTGCCAAGCCATTGCAATACGGGCGACGCCTGTGGTGATGGTGATGTCTCCATGTAGTTGTCATCATTGGACATGGGGCTGATGACGGGCACATATGACGGTTGGGGTGTATTTGGTGAGTCTTGATGTGCGGTAGCTTGCTGGGGGTGATCAGCCCATGATGCATCTTGTGAGATTAGCGTCAAAGGACGACCAATACTGATAAGCTCACTGTTCGTTTGAACAGGCGATGATACTGTTGGGCGCTCGATCTGAGGAAGAACTACATCATCTTGCACAATGTCTTTAGTCGGGATGGGGTCGACGACTGGAACTGCTTGAGCTTCAGGAGCCTCTGTGGAAGCAGGCTCATGAACAATCATCTGACGCTCTTGGTTTGCAAACGGAGGGGGAACAAAAGCAAGGGGTTCAACAAGAAGGGGCTCTATGGGAGCAGCCCGATCTCTCTTGTTGGTTTTTCTCTTCTTGGGGGGGTGGTGCTTCATCAGTGGTGCGCTTGGTTTTCCGCTTCCTGGCTTCGGCCTCAGCTGCCTTGGTTTTCTTCTATTCAGAAGCCACTGAAGGAGCCTTGGGCTTCGAGCCGCGCATGCTAGCAGGGAAGACAATGTGTGGTTCTTCCTGCCGTGGTGCTTCAGTGTTGGCTTCAGATGACTTCTTTTTCTTGGCAGCCATTGAGGGGTCAATGCCAGGGCGGCCAAGTGACTTACACTTTTCAGCTTCATTGTGGGCTTGAACGCATTTGTCTGTGAGTGCTTTCATGCGCTCTCTTGAGCCTTTGGCTTCCTCGCGTTTCTTCCGAAACGACTCCTTGAGGTCATTGAGCATCACCTTGAACTTTTGCACATCAGCCACATTCAGCTTGGCTACATGCTTCTTGAACTGTTCCTTCTCGAAGTCTATCTTTCGCTTCAGTTCAACTATGTGCTGAGCCAGAGCAAGCTCAGGAGCAATGGCGCCTTGGAAAGCAACGCTGACGCCAATGGGAAGCTGAAGGTCATCAAAGCTGAGATCTTGATTATCGAACCACTCATCAATGAAGTTCTTCAGAATGTTTACATCAAAGAAGGGCAGATCATTGAAGATCTCCGCCTCTTGCTTGCTCTTGATCAGCTGCTCCAGAGCGTCTTCACCAAATTCTTCATCTGAAGACAAGTCAATGGCTTCAAATTCATTCCTCAGAATGGCAGCAGGTGTCAGTGCATGACTCAGTTGCTGAACTGGTGTCTTCTGTGTCTTCTCACGCCTCATGGAGATGCGAGAGAGATCTTCAGAGTTATTACTGGGAGCAAAAGGGGCAGTTGCCAATGGCTTCACTCTTGAAGCTTTTGGAGCAGCAGATGATTTTGAAGCTTTAGTCTTCTTCTGCTTCTGCGGCTTTGGAGCAGGAGCTGGAGCTTCATCGGTGTTAGCATCATCATCAGAATGATCCACTTTGGCACCTTGAACAGTGATGTGAGTGATGAGGCCAGCAAGGTTGTAAAAGGGGCCGATCCTGTTCTCATTGGCTTCACGGGCGCCATTGTCCCGAGGTGAGGAAGGACCAGGGTTGAAGTCAAGCCCTAAATCCTTCTTGTTCTTTGCAGCTGAGTCTTTGGCGAACTGGTAGTTGCGCTTGAACAGATTGTCTTCACGACACCAGAGCAGTGAAGAAGGGTCAGCATTTTCAAGCTGTGGTCCGCGCACCATGCAAGGATAGAAGCCTTGCTCAATAGCTTCAGCCTGAGTCCTGGGTGGAAGATTTTTGTACAGAACATCACCCCAGGGTGCCTTGATGGCATTCTTCTCAGCAGATTTTTGTACAGAATATCCTTGCTAGTGTGACTCAGAGAACATTAGAACATAGGGTAGATATTGTTTCCATTGTGTAATGTTTTTTCCCAAGATTAAGGATACATCCAACTTTCTGATGTCGCATATCGTACGCTGCCAAGGATCACCTCCATATGAAACCAAGAAAATGGTGTCACAATCTGGATAGAAGAGCGCACACTACACATCTAAACCTACAGATAATCCCATATGTTTGTTATGGCCGCTACATTTCTAGCACAATAAATGCCCTGTCCTGGCGCCAGCCAAAGTCGTATATTGATACGTAAAGCACAAGGTCATATAATATGTATGTTTCGTTTATAACCTGAGATAACAAAAAATGGACCAAACGTGCATACACCCAGCACGGAAACCTTTCATCGAAGCTTGCAATTCTATTTCATTTTCTGACATTAATTCAATTTCTCAGGGTTAACAGACCCAAAGCTCTACTGAATTCATTAGCTACAGCAGACATAAATAAAAAAGAACTTGCTCAAACGCAGGGCCCCACCAAAATACTGAATGAATATGGTCAACTAGTACATGAGCAGGTTGATAATATGCACTAAGATTTAGGATAATCATAATAACTGACTGCAGCAGATAAAGAGGCTGATTATAGTATAATTTAGCCCAATGGAACTAATGCATATCAAGAACAACAGCCAGTGCAGCAGTGCTAAGAAAAAAAAACAAGGGTAACAATGTTCTTTAAAAATGACATTATGTTTAATCTGTAGGTTTTACCAGTCATTGCTCTGAACTGGAAATCAAGGAAGCAGGAGTGTAAGCACCATCAAATTGAGCAACATGATTCAAGTACATTCCGAAGTACGCAGACAAATAGTTCAGCCGACAGAAGATCCAATCCTCAGAGGAAGCACCGGCATCGTTTGAAGGTAAAACTACTGCCCATATGCATCTGCTAGTGACTCTGAGAATAGAGGAACATAAGCTAGAAATCGTTGTGTACTATTTTTCTCAAGATTAAATATACATCCAACTTTCTTATGTCGCATGTCGTACGCTACCAAGGTATCACCACGTCCACGTGAAAGCAGGAAAATTGTGTCACAATCTGGATGAATCTCAACCACACTGTGCTTCTTCCCAGTCATGCTCATAAGCTCACTGTATCTGGAAGTATGTTTTAGGACCAATTCTTTACTATCACAATCCTGGAGGCACCAAAGTTCTATCCTAGAGATTTGCTTGTTATCTTCGGGGAAAGCTATAGCACAGTGTAAGCATCCCTGAGATGATCCAATCATACCAAATCCTCGGCCGTACGGCACAGTGATGGTCTTCCACGCTTTCCCCTCCATGTCTACCCCCAGCAGCACATAATCGTCGATGTAATTAAGGTTGCCCATCACGTAGAGCACGCCCCCAACAAAGACGCATCTACTTCCGAAAAACAGAGCAACTTCTTTCTTAGTCATCCGACTATTTCTGTGAATCCATGCTCCTGTCCGGGAGGAGTAGATGTTCACTCCAGTGACGTAAGTTTCCAGATAGGCGTGGTCGAAATGAAGAACGTGGAAATGGGACGAGACCGCCGGGTCGAAAGCCAGACCTGTGGTACGGCTATACCTTTTTGCCAGCTCCGGCGGTTGAGGTTTAGGTTGAGGGGGCAGCTCCACGCACCTCCCAGTGGCGGGATTGCACACGACCAAATGGGAATCATCCTTGCTGTTGTAGCGGCGGTAGAGAAGGAGGCCATTGCAGGCGTCCACCTGGGTCATGTCCTTGTATTTGTCAGGTTGCAGGTAAGGGAGGCAAGGGTTGAACGGGGGTGCCCCGCCGGAGACGCTGGCGAAGTGGTGGTGATGATCGCTGTCGTCGGTGGTGAAGTAGAGGAAGCCAGCGAGGGCATGGGGCAGCTTCTTGCGGTTGGTGGGGTCGGTGATGAGGTCACGCCAGAGCACGGAGACGCACTTGAAACGGTGGACAGACCTGGCCGGGAGGCGGGCGAAGATCTCCAGAATGAGGTCGTCGGTGAGCAGGCCGGCCGCGTCCGCCGTCGCCCCTGGATGGCTTTCCATGGATCCGAAGCGGGAGAGCGTATGATGTAGGGGACAGGGTCAGGTCAAATAGAGAGAGGAAATCATCGATCTGGCTTGATTATTAGGGCGGCGACGGCGGCCAACGAGGCTTTGGCGTCTGATGAGAGAGGTCGGTAGGGAACGAACGAGGACTGGATTCTCTCCAGCGGCCCAGAAGAATCTCCAGAACGAACGAACGATGCTTTAGTTGGCCCAGAAGTCTTTTTTTTTGTTACACAATTTCGGTATAGTTGATTTTTTTTTTGTTACACAATCTCGGTATAGTTGATTTTTTTTGTTACACAATCACGTAACTGAACATCCAATGCCTATTTTTTTTTTCAGGCGTATAGTTCTGAGATGTAGCAAAGCTCCCATGTTTTATTATGAGTAAGTCTACTTCAGCGTGGTTATTTTAAATATGTTTGCTCAGTTGTATGTGTCTAACATGTCGATTGTTTTACAAAAGATTGAAGAACGTGGAAGTTATTCAACTTAGTTTCATCCAGGAATGTTTTCCTTGGTATAGCAAAGAAGACTGGTATGTGAGCTCGTGTGTATCTACTACAAAAATTAGGTTGACATTATCTTATATTTCGTATTTGAACCATTTATTTTCCCCATCTATTTTCATGTAGCGATTTGACTGAAGAGATGGCAAGAAGCATTTTCTTGAGAACCAGATCATCCTCTCTGTAGCCTAGTTTTGGGATCGTATTAATATATAGGTGGGTTTGCTCCAGTGTTTCTGCTACCGTCCAGGAGGCAAGGTTTATTCATCAACTGTTTTTACAAGTTAAGTTGTTTGGTTATTAGTCCGCAATGTGTGGTGCTAATCTGCTGTGCTGAGTAATGATTAGGACGAGCATCAACTACGTAAATTGCTGATCAATCTGGTTTTGGAAGTAGCCGAGTCTTACCAGTTGTATGTTTCCTAATGGACATTATCATGAACTAGTTAAATGCTCGTGCGTTGCCACGAGACAACATAATAATGTTACTTTGGTTGTATTTGTCCTGGCAGCTAACAAACAAGAAGAACTTTGCTCTTCCTTCGCCCTCTTTAATCTCGGTCCACTCCTTCCTCTAGCTTTGGTGTCATCACTCTACTTCAATACATTTTCACTATGACATGATAATCTAGCTCTTACTATGCTTGTCATTCATTGTTTTTATGGATTGGTAACACTCATATGTAGGTGTGGGCTTCTCAACTATTTGGATTTCGGACTACCAGGCTATTCAAAGAAATGGTTCGTGTAATTTTCTTAAGCTGAACTTATTGACACTGTCTTGTCAAAGCAAGCGTATCAAAACATACAGTTTATGGAAGATGAAAACAAAAGATGCTCGAACTGTTACCGAAATCTATTGATGATACATAGAAACTGAAGATCGTTCCATCAGTACATGCTTGTCTACCAAATGGAATTTGAACCGCAAAGACATGTGAAAAATAATCGGAGTGCATATTGGATGCCACATCATTTATTTACAAAATCATATAGTGAAGTTTCAGGGCCAAGTGTTGAACCAATTGGTCTTTCTATCAAAAATTTAAAATTCGTTCACAAACTCCAATGTATTTCTCCCACTTCGCTCCATTATTGGAGACCATCATGTCCGTTTCTCCGCATGTAAGTCCCACCCGAAACACAAATAGGTAAAGTTTGATGATGGTCTCCATCTTCTTCTTTTTTGAGGAAAAAATGGTCTTCACCTCCCTTCACTACTTCTCTGTTCGGTCTTCATATGTGCATCTGGCTCGCAATATCTTCTTTCTTATGTGTGCATTTCTTCCAACTTCAAAGAATTGTTGCAGAGCTCTCGTTGTTTGCAACGAGAAATGGCACACATGAAGGGAAAATATCAATATAGGTAATCAAGGGCTTGTGACAATCACTATATCCCTGCAACCCACACTAAGTAATTTGAACAAATGTGCAATTGAATTTGCCTCATGCTTCACATCAACCAATGCCTCGGTGAGGGTGAAGGGTTTAGGAAATTTTTTAGAATGTAAACATAAGTATATCGACCATGCTACGAGATTTCAAGACAAAGTTATAAACAGGCTTATTAACAAAAGGTTTTAAACATGTTAGAGAGGCAGCCTGATTCCTACATGCCAATTTACGAACCTTTTAGCCAAATTACTACAGGGCAGCACTAGCAGTGAAGGAAAATTTGATACCTAAAATAAGTAACGAGCTAGTAACTCACTTTCTTTTCTTTACACCTGAATTGTCCTCGGATAAAAATGACACATGCAACAATGATAAATACGCTAAAACAAAATGACTCATCTATCAAATGTCATGTATTAATGCCTAGGAATACTTTGTACGCCATGTTCCTAGACTGGAGATGTCATGTATTAATGACTAGGAATACTTTATATGTCGTATTCGTAGACTGGAGATATAATGTTTGTATACACTTCCATAGGACAACATATAAGTAGTGGGAATGTTTCTACGCTGAATATATAATTATTGTATTCACTTCCGTAAGCGCCCCTTATAATAAATGTGGATGGAAGACAAAATGTTTGATACTTTCCTACATGCGTTAAGTCACTGCAACTTGAGCTTGCTCATGTACACAACCGACAAGTCAATAAAGTAGTTCTCCAATGAGATAAATATTACTCAAGCCCATAAGGATAATCTGATATAGAACAAAATGTGGGTATACACGAGGATGAATGATGGGACAGGTATAAATAGTCAGGTGCATAATCCTGAATCTAAGATCAATTTTCACCTCTTGTTTAAAGATTAAATCCTAAATTGAATACACATGTCATCATTGTCAGGCAAAATTTAACAAAGCACAGATATACTCAGCAGTAACAAAACAGCTCACTTCTATCACACATCGACAATAAAAAGCCAACACCATGTTTTTGGTCCGGTGTGGTGACACTAGTAGAAAAACGGTCATTTGTCCCGGTTGTGGATCCAGGACTAAAGGGTTGTTACTAAAGCCCTAGGCCTTTAGTCCCTGTTCTTATACGAACCGGGACAGATGGGCCTCCACGTGGCCGCTGCGGCGAGCCCAGGTAGGAGGGACTTTCGTCCCGGTTGGTAGCATTTCAGGGGCTGAGGGTTTTTTTGAAGGGGGGGGGGTAGGGGGTTTTGGGGGGTTAATTTAGGTGTTTCATATATTGTGTTAGCTAGCTAATTAATAGAGAGAAGTGTCCTCTCTTATCTCCGTGCTTGGTCGACGCTACGTACTATACGTATAGAGAGGACTCGACACGCTAGCTAGTAAGCAAATGAAGGAAATAGAAGATCGTCATGAACATATGCATACAGAGAGAAGTGATATCGACCTCTCCTTCTCCGAGAGATTGGTCGAACAACAAGTTTTCGTATAGGGTTTATTGGTCGAACGACAAGCACGCCGAAGAGGCCGAGGCCAACTTGCTACAATCGTTGTTCGAAAATGAAAACAAGGATTTGATACTCTTTCCTTACAACTTCGAGTGAGTGTTACTGTTGTGTGCATATTCAGTTTCCCTTATTACTCGAGCGAGGTTATAGTAATGTAATTGATGAGTTATGAATGCATGCGCAGCTTCCACTATGTTCTTCTGGAGATTAAGCTTGAGCGGGGACTAGTAACCGTCTTAGACTCGAGTCGAAAAGATCCCGAAACCTATGCGGAGATGACTAAAATGCTCAACGAGTAAGTTCAATCGATCATTATCGCACCATATCGGCAACTTTTTGTTCATTTCCTGATATCTCAAGTAATAATAATTATTTTCTTTGTCTTGCAGGGTTTGGAAACAATTCACCGCAGAAGCTCCGGGACTGCCGAAGGAGCTGCGATATACATACCCGAAAGTAAGTACTAGTAGCTAGCTAGTTGCGCGCATCTCCCATTGATTCTATAGTTATACTTTCATCAATGACATTTATAATGCTTCATTATCAGTTTGATTGACCTCTATTTCTCGTAAAGTGCTTGTGGCGGGAACAAGGGAATAATTACTGTGGATACTACGTGGGCAAGTTCATCTACAACGTGATTTTGAAAAATAAGCGGGGCTACTCTAAAAGACAATATGAAGTGCGTAAGCAATAATATTCACAATTTCATTTTATTACACCATCATTTCTGTTGAGTTGAGTTTCATTCATATATATGTATTAACCCCGTTCTTCAAATTAGACGTGGCAGATGTGGAATGAACTCCTACCAAAAGATCGCATGAAAGCAATTCAAGAGGAATTGGCGGGATTCTTTCTTGACCACGTCATCAATAAAGCCGGAGAATACCATGTGGAAGTTGATTTCAATTGCTAGGGGATTGTAAGAGATCTTACATATTGTATATGTATGTAGCCAGTAGCGTCGGATAGATAATACGAAAACTTGTTGTTCGACCAATCTCTGGGAGAAAGGAGAGGTCGATCGATCACTTCTCTCGGTATGCATGACGAACTTCTGTACTTAATGATTTTCTTCATTTTCTTACTAGCTAGCATGTCGAAGGCCTCTCTGTGTATAGTATGTAGCGTTGACCAAGCACGGACATAAGAGAGGACACTTCTCTCTATTAATTAGCTAGCTAACACAATATATGAAACACCTAAATTAACCCCCGAAAACCCCCAACCCCCCCCCTTCAAAAAAAATCATAGACTATTGGTCCCGGTTGGTGCCTACCAACCGGGACCAAAGGCCCCCTGCGTGGGCTCGGCGCACCGGCCACGTGGAGGCCCATCTGTCCTGGTTCTGGACTGAACCGGGACTAAAGGGCCAGGGCATTAGTAACGACACTTTAGTCCCGTTCAGGAACCGGGACAAAAGGCCCTTACCAACCGGGACTAATGGTGGTTTATCTACTAGTGGTTACGGCAAAAACTGGATGCACTTCGTGTACAAAACGGATATCACTTTTGAAGTATCAGGGTTTCATACAGAAACTCGTTTGTTACAAAGGGATTTCAGTTTTTGAACTTATTTGAACTCCATAGTTTTTCTGCATTCAAAGTACACCATTCAAAGCCACATCATCAATTTTCAACCCTTTCTGACTTCATTTCTTATTTTTCATGCATTTACTAATTATTTTGAGCTATAAGACCATGAAATTGAAAAGCATTTGAAATGAACTCTGAAAAGTTTGAAAGTTGGCATGGTATCATCATTTCACCCACATAGCATGTGCAAGAAAGTAGAGAGGGTTACGGCAAAAACTGGATGCACTTCGTGTACAAAACGGACAATCTCTTTCGAAGTATCAGGGTTTCATACGGAAACTCGTCTGTTACAAAGGGATTTCATTTTTTTGAACTTATTTGAACTCCATAGTTTTTCTGTGTTCAAATGCACCATTCAAAGCCACATCATCAATTTTCAACCCTTTCTCACTTCATTTGTTATTTTTCATGAATTTACTGAATAT
>NC_057803.1:738980424-738990285 GCF_018294505.1 Triticum aestivum | reverse complement strand
CTTTCGAAGTATCAGGGTTTCATACAGAAACTCGTCTGTTACAAAGGGATTTCATTTTTTTGAACTTGTTTGAACTTCATAGTTTTTCTGTGTTCAAGATGCACCATTCAAAGCCATATCATCAATTTTCAACCCTTTCTGACTTCATTTGTTATTTTTCAGGCATTTACTAATTATTTTGAGCTATAAGATCATGAAATTGAAAAGCATTTGAAATGAACTATGAAAGGGTTGAAATTTGGCATGGTATCATCATTTGACCCACATAGCATGTGCAAGAAAATAGAGAGGGTTACGGCAAAAACTGGATGCACTTCATGTACAAAACGGACAATCTCTTTCGAAGTATCAGCATTTCATATGGAAACTCGTCGTTACAAAGGGATTTCATTTTTTGAACTTATTTGAACTCCATAGTTTTTCTGTGTTCAAAATGCACCATTCAAAGCCACATCATCAATTTTTGCAACGCTCTCATGAATAAATATGTGACCAAATTAATAGAAGTTCATCATCACATTAAAACCAAAGTACATACATAGTTATCACTGAACAACATATAGCTCTCCAGAGCATCTAATTAAACCATACATTGAAATTATGTAAAACATTTCAATGCAACAACAAATGCGATTATAATCGCAAACAAGGTAACAACTGATCCAACTGCATAATGATACCAAGCCTCGGTATGAATGACATATTTTCTAATCTTTTTAATCTTCAACCGCATTGCATCCATCTTGATCTTATGATCATCGACGACATCCGCAACATGCAACTCCATTATCATCTTCTCCTCCTCAATCTTTCTTATTTTTTCCTTCAAGTAATTGTTTTCTTTTTCAACTAAATTTAACCTCTCGACAATAGGGTCGGTTGGAATTTCCGGTTCAACAACCTCCTAGATAAATAAAATATATGTCACGTTGGTCGGCATAATTGTCATAAACAATAAATGAACCAAATAGTTATCAAAAGATAATATATACCACATCTGAATCATAGACAGGACGAGGGCCGACGGGGGCGGATACCAAAACCATCGCACTATATAATAACAAGGAATAATAAAAGTAAGAAAATTAGACAAGTATCTATCTGAAGTAAGAATTTTTTTCTTTCAGAAAGAAGATAAGAACAAGCGGCTCTCCATGGTGGTGCCGGCGACGAGATCGGCGCGGGCGATCGACAGCGGTTAAGACGGGGACGGGACGTGACAGACCGCTAAACCAAGACAAATCTCGGGGAAAATGGAGCTCGGATGTCGAGTTTCGAGAGGAGAAAGATTAACTAGTGTGGTTCGGACATTTCATCAAACACCTCATGTGCATAGGAGGTGAGCTAGAGCACCCAAGTGCCCTCCCCTCGCCGGCCAAAAAAAACAGAGCATTGTGGAGTGCTCTGCTGTGGCGATGGGGTATATATAGGCAACTCATTTGTCCCGGTTCATGGTAGAAACCGGGACTAAAGCCCGGTAATCTGTCCCGGTTCAAGCCACGGACCGGGACCAATGGTTGTGGGCCAGGAGCGCGGACCATTGGTCCCGATTCGTGCCTAGAACCGGGACAAATGGATCCAGACGAACCGGGACCAATGCCCACGAGGCCCCGGCCGGCCCCCTGGGCTCATGAACCGGGACTAATGCCCCCCATGGGTCCCGGTTCTTGAAGAACCGGGACTAATGGTCTGGCCAGGCCCGAACCAAAGCCCTGTTTTCTACTAGTGTAGGGAGGACAGGACGGTGTAAGGATCTCTGGCGCCCCATCTCCTAGCGTCACTCTCTTTACCTTCTTCAATTACTTACTCGACGATTTAATTCAATTTTTTTCTGCTCGAATCGGCTATAAAACCTATATTTTTTCTCTGATTCTATATCCCGTGCTGTCAAGACCGTTAATGAGAAATGCTCACATGGTTTAGTACTTTTAATTATCGAGGATACAATGCTCACATGGTTTAGTACTTTTAATTCTCGAGGTTACACAAACTAATCTCCCTGCAGAAGTAATGCTGTGTTTTACAATGTTCTGCGCGGTTTACTACTCTTTTTTTATCTTGGTGATATGCAAAGTAATCGTGTCGGCGAACTGTAATTTACTTCTTGGCCCATAATTGCCTTGTACAAAGTTAGAGTAGGCTAGTGTGCTAATCAAAGGCAATGGTCTTTGGCCTTTGGGTCGATCTTTTCGTTGGTTTCCTTGTGGTTCATAGCCTGAATTGTTGCTTCACGACTCTGATGTGGGATTGAGGGATGGAATTTTTGTCTAAAAAGAACACCTACCGAACGGAATTGACAAAAAAACCACCTCCGAGACTAATTGCTAAAACAGACCGGTCTAGACGTGGCGGCAGGCGCCCAGCCGACACCTGGCGCCTGCCGCCACGTGCAGAGGGGGCAGCCCTGCCGCCACGGTGTGAGGCGGCCGGTGGCAGATTACAGGAAAAAGGCAACTCAGCGAGCTGCGACGGAACGGGCGCAAGGCAGGTGCGCCCTGCCGCCATGCAGCCACTGCGAGCCACGAGCCGGGTCACTTCACTGCTCGTCGAAATGGACAGCTATGGCAAAGTTGTGTGGATACATGCATGCATCAGGTATTTGTTCTCTAGCGAGCAGTGAAATTTTAACTTTTGTAAAAATTACAGGTCATACAGAGAATAGGAAGGCTAGACAAAAATTTGCAGAAAACAGAATACGTGCCCGGTGGTACAGTCAGCTTCAGAAAATCACGCCGGCCAAATCTGAAAGAGTTTTGATCTGAAATTTTTCTGAGGCGAACTAGAGACGCCCAGATATGTTCAGTAATCTTTTAGAATTTTTTGGGCCAAGAGAATAGGCGCAGCAGTGCGCACAAGTCAGATCATAATGTCGGGCGAAGCAGATTAGTACGCCCGATTGATGATTTTATGTAAGTTGATTTGTTAGGCGATTAAGCCTGAAACTTCTGTGAGAACAAGTTAAGTTATCAAAGCAGCATATGTAAAGTTTGGTTTCAAATGCTCCAAGCTATAGAGAACGGCAATTTTTTTTAAGTTGCGTTCACAGAATAAGTGCAGCAATCTAGTACATGAATTAGTAAATAGTGGTGCTTGACCGTATGGAGCAGCTCTCATAAATTTTGTGCAAAGTGTTGGCACTCACCATCATGATGATTTGTGGTGTGCCTCTCAGACTCAAAGCCTTGTCATCCCATACATGCATGCATAGTGCAAACACATGATGTTTGTAGTTGACAACTATTAATCCGCAGCCGATTATGGCTCTTGCGATTTGCCATGAAGTCCTAATTGCATTCCACGACTGACGAGGCCTAAAAACGGTCCAAGCCGACGAGGTTGGACTTTTATTTGTTCGGTGCCGACGAGGCCGGACACTTCTCGCTCGTAGACTTCACCAAAATCCGGCAAACCAGCGGTGCTGGATGACATTCACCATTGACCGACGAGGCTTTGGTAGAATACATGTTTGCATTGTTCATGCACATTTGGAGAACACTTCACACAGGCTTGAAAACGACGACCATCAAGAGCAGCTTAATCGGAGGTGTTCTACAAGATGCGTCTTGTGGATATAATTAACCGCACTGTCTTTCGAGGTTCCGGGAACCTGAAGCTACAGAGTCGCTAAACTTAGTTAGATTGCATAGAGAAACATGATGTAATTGTGTGGAACCATTTGATGTAATACAGAGTTCCCTGAAAGAATTAATGAAATATAGAGTTTCCTAATCTTGTGTGTCCCTTTTATTTATTTGTATACGAGTGTATACTGGCACGCCCACAACCTTTACCATATTGCCGTTACGTATTAGCAAATTATCCCCTTAGCTGGGAGCATTTCTTTTTCGCGAAACAGATATGAATTAGAGACAGGAGATAGAAAATAAATGAGGAGAGGATGGAATCACATTTGAAATCAACAATTTCTTTACTTTTTTTCATCTTTACTCCACATGGGCCACACGGGAAAGTAAACAGGCAGGCAAATGGGCAAAGTGTGGGCTGGATGATTACGTGTGTAGTTTGTATTAAAAATAACGTGTGTGATTAGCCTGTGGTGGGACCTCCTACTTATAACTGAACGCTAAGGTGTCAGTAGTGGATCCCTTCTGTAAGCCTGTACCAAACACTGATGTGGCTTGACTAATGACATTGATAACTTGCATGTTTAAATAAATAGTATAGTGAAATCAATCTCTTACGTATATAGAATATTTCGAACGACCCACCCTACATATGAAAATAACAAAGTGGGACTCTTATACTAAACATTTTTTTACATCTCATTATTAAAAAATTTAACTAGTATTTACATTATATTTAACACATATTCACATAGCAATACAAACTTCCATCATGAATCTTATGTTGTACTTTCGAAAAATATTCCATTTTGTTTTATTGAAATAAAGTATGTCTATCTAAATATAAAGACCGCAAATAAAAAAATCGCATGCATTTATCAATGGAGTATTTTATTCCATTTGTTTAGAGATAAGAGAAGCTTGACCTATATTGGATCTAGTTTGGATGACATGCACACACAATGTACCTGTCGTTTCCATATATTGTAGTGTGTTTGTACATGTTTTATCTATAAATATCTTGATGGAGGATCCTACACAATGCATGAGTATAAGAAATTTATTGTGATTATTTTGTCACAAATTTCAATATTCTTGAACCGGCAGAATGTTTAGTGATGTTTCAATGACGTTCGGTTACATTCTACTTTACACATCTGTCAGTGAAACATATATTAGTGGATGGGTTCTTTTGTATACAAGAACAAAAATTGTAATGTCTTGGTAGGCATGCGGCAACTATATCATCGGAGTTCAGACTTAAGAGTTGACATATGATATTAAATAAGGCAATCTAGTCCAATCGAAATGCAGATCCAGGAGAGTATGCAGTACACAAAATAGCTATCAAACTCTAAAGAAGAGTTAGCACCAAACTGCTCATGGTAGTATAAAAGATGAAATAAATGGTACTGCTAAAGTCTTAGCGAGAACAAAAGGACACTAAAAGTGAGCAGAGCAAAAACCTTTCTCAATGCATATATACAGATTCACCCCTGTACCTACTTCCTATAATCTAACCTATTTCCTGTTGTGTATATATCTTCTTATTCTTAATGGTCTATGGATTTTACTTTGGAGACCAAATCCATTTGAGCGAAATGCAAATTAACCAAAGCCTGGACAAGGAATTAGTCCTCTTCCATGGGGAAAGTATATATTGTGATGATCTCTACAAAGGAGGGGCCGCTCACAATATATTTCGACACCTCTCTGCCATGGCCTCCTTGGCCCAGGCTGTGAGTTGGGTTTGTTTTCACAAAAGCCTAGCCGGCAGCGAGAAATTCATAACTTCTCCTCAGGATTTGCCATCAGCAGTCACGAAATTAAGCAAATAACACCCCGCTTGAATCACGACGTCGGGACTGGCATGGGCAGGAGGAAGGGCGGGAGGAACGGAGCCCGGCAGAGCGGGCAGGTTCTGTGGCCGTGAGCGGCCCAGCGGTCGAGGCAGCCAAAGTGAAAGACGTGCCGGCACCGCCGCGGCCGGCGCACACGCGCGGTGCCGTGGAAGTCGCTGAGGCACACCACGCATCCCTCTGGGAGGATGGGCATCCCGGCGCTGGTGCCGTCGTTGGATACGGAGAGCTCGTCGAAGCGCACGGCCGGGCAGTGCTCCTCCAGCTCCTTGAGGCCGTTGTCGTCGTGGTACTGCCCCTGGTGGTGCCGTGGTGGTGGTGGTGGTGGTCGGAGTCTGAGTTGTTTGGGTGGTCAATGCCGGCGCCGAGCAGCCAGGAGGAGAGGCGGCGGAGGTGGGTAAGCAGGAAGAGGAGGTTGGGCAGGAGCCTGGGCACCGGCGGCGGGAAGCCCATTAGCTAGCTGGTCTCGATCGTGCAATCGAGCTAGAGGAGGAGGAGGAGGAGTATCAGTCTCACATAGATGGCAGTGGCGCACAAAGATTGCTCCGGCCTTTATAAGGAAAGGAGAAGCAGAGCAGGTAGACATGAACAGGGAAATAAAGGAGAATAGCTTTGTGCTAGATCGATCAGCCAAGATTTTAGACAGACATCTTTTGTGTGCAGAGCAGCTAGACATGTACCACAGTCGACAGACACAGACATGTAGAGAATGTACGTGCTCAACTAATCAGATGTTGAGGCATAATATGTCCACCGTCGAGATTAATGCCGTTGTTAATCATCGGTCGGGTGGGGTGGGTCGATCGACGATCGTGCATGTGTCGGTAGAGGCAGGCAGGTCAGCTGCACCTGTCGATCGACTGAGGACGGCCGGCTCAGCTCAGCTCCACCTGCAAGCGCCTGGCAAGTGTTCGTTAGTACTCCGTAGAACGGAAAAGATGAACAAGCCCGTGCACATGTGTACGTGTTGGAAGCAACCAGCTTGGACACGAACTAATCATCGACTAGGAATAGCATATGTACCATGTTGACATAAAATCTCAAGTCTCGTGTTCACGTGCGTCTGTTCTTCCCTCGCCTGATAGATCGATCAGCCAAGAGGGCGTAGTATATATTGGCAGCTCCTCAAAGTGTTCAGTTACATGGTCATTAACGAATGGTTGTTAGTGAATTTCTCTCGAAATTCAGAAACGTGGACTTGTCACCAACATGCTGACAGGCCTGATTCTGAGTAAATCCCTAGGTCAGAAACGTTGTCTGGTCATGATCCAACTCCCGCCCTTAAAATAGTGCTTCTATTGTACTCTCTCCGTTTCCTAAATATAAGTCTTTTTATAGATTTCAAATAAACTATCATATACAGATGTACGTAGACATATCTTAGAGTGTAGATTCACTCGTTTTGCTCCGTATATAAGCACTTGTAGAAATCTCTACAAAGACCTATATTTAGGAACCGAGAAGTACTACATATCTCCGTCCTAGTTTATTGGTCCCTTTAGTAAAAGGCAGCTACTACAATTCAGCCGACTTATTTTGTCCCAAAATTAGTCGGCTGGCACACCGTTGGATCTGAGACATGTGCGATCGCACCACCCCAGTACATGTTGAGCGCATCGTTCTCCCTATTCTCAACCCTCGTGTTGTCGCGCAGCACCCATTGTGGCTTAGCCCAGCACCCATCATCCTTCACTTCCGCGGCCGCATCGGTAGCTCATCGCCTCCCATCGCAACGTGCCGTCGCTGAAGCCGGCCTTGCAACCACTGGCGGAGCTACTTGTATTGCTGCAGGGGTCATGCCCCCCCCCCCAGCCTATGGATTTTTTGTGAAGAAACTCATTTTTGGGTGGTACAAATTGTCAGAAATACAGTTTTTGGCCCCTCCAGAAAATTATATTTCACCATTTGCCCCCTCAACCATTCCTCGCTAGCTCTGCCACTGCTTGCAAAACCGACGGCACTGACAATACCTCTATGGTTGAGCGAGAGATGCATTACAACATCCCGCTGCCGGCGAGATTCGTGGTTGAGAAAAAGCTGCACGACAACATCCACCGCGCGCCGGAGAGGTCCAGGATTGCAGAAGCACGGTCAGGACATGCGCATGGAAAAATCCCGCCGCCGACGAGGTCCACGATTTCGGCACCACACCCCCGGGCGCTGCATGGCAGCATCCGCCGCCGGCATGGTCCACGGTAGCAGCACCACGGCCAGGGTGCTGCATAGCAGCATCTGTTGCCGACGAGCTCAGCGGTAGCAGCACGGTAGCACCACAGCCGCGACCACGGCCAGGGCGTTGCATAGAAGCATTAGCAGGTGGATAGCAACACCACGGCCAGAGCGCTACGTAGCAGCATCCACCGTTGGCGAGCTCCGCGATTGCAGCACCACGGCCAGGGCACTGCACAACAGCATCCGCCGGCGGTGAGCTCCGTGGTTGCAGCACCACGGTGAGGGCGTTGCACAGACACGCTCTGCAATATCATGCGTGCACCAGGTGCTCCCTTCTGTGACCCCGACGATGCGCTGTATTGCTGTAACACCGATCGCAGCAAAAGGCCGGCGCTGGTGCTGCGGGTCGCTGGCTGGTGGAGTGTTCCAGGTTGCCGCCGGGCACTGCAAGCCATCCGCGGCTGCTCCGACGGGGTCGCTGGCGAATAGGTGCGAGAAGGATACGAAGACGAGAAGGATAAGAAGGTCACTGGTAATCTAGCTCACGTAGGGGTGGATGCGTGGTGCACGGACGATGCGGCTGATTTCTTCCCTGAAATCATATGCTGATTTAGAACGTTTTCCTAAGTATTTTGTGCCAAATTTTGACCATGGATTTAATTAACAAAATGTTAATACATGTCACAAAAAATAGTATTATTGAAAACTATGTTCAAATCAGAGTTTTGGATTTCGTCAAAAAAAAAATTTGGTCCGAATTTCGCCCATCCCGTTCAGGCCCGGTAACAATGCAAACCGGTCCAAAAGATCGGCCTTTTTTAAATTCACAGCCCAACCCAGGGTCCAGCACAGCCCGCAGATAAGCCTGTGTAGTATAAGAGCATCTCCAACAGGCGCGGCAAAAGGCGCGCCCGCGCGGTAAAGTCAGGTTTTAGCGCAGCGGTGGCGGGAACTTATCACGCGCGGGAAGCATTTGCGATTGTGCGGGAGAAAGTGGCACGCGGCGCGGTAGATTTGGCACGCCACTTAACGCGCGCCTATAAATTGCCACGCTCGCCACGCGCACAGCATAAGCCACGCGCCCTCTCCTCGCAACCTCGCCGCCTCGCCACCACCGCGCCACCATGCCGCCGAGCCGCCGGGGTGCTTTGGGCTATCGCGGCGTCCGCGAGCGCCCCAACGGCTGGTACTCCCCGAGATACGGTCCGGCGACGTCCGGCTCGGCCTCGGGATGTTCCGGAGCGCGCAAGAGGCGGCCCGCACGTACGACGCGGCGGCGTGGCGCTTGGACAGGCCCCAGTCGCAGATGAATTTCCTGGACATCTTCACGCGCGAGCAGGCGCAGCGCGTGGCCCCTCCGCCGCGTCTCATCACCGACATGGACCGTGCCGACCACGCTCGGCGGCAGCGCCGCCTCCTCGTCGCCGAGGAGGACGAGCGAGCCATGGCGGAGTGGCGCCGTCGCCACCCGGAGGACGTCGCCAACGAGCATGCCTACTGGGCGGAGAGGACGGCAAGGCGCCGCGCGGAGCGTGCTGACCGGCGTCAGCGGAAGGCATTGGCGAACTGTTGGCGCCGCCTCCTCGCAGTGCAACTTCTTCTTCTACCTTGAGCTGGCTCTCACAGCTCTCTTGTGGTTTCTCTCTATCTTCTTCTCTTGTACCTTCTCTCAAGAACACACACACACACGCATGGACCAAGGAGGAGCACGAAAGCTTTGCCCAGGGTCTCTTCTCCTTGGCGAACACACATGCTACATATTTTCTGCTGGACCTCTCGGCTCCTCTTTCATTAACTCAGTACATATATACACAAGGACCCATGCACAGCCCAGCCACCATGCTCGGCCACTAACCATGATCTCACGCAATAGTCCACTAACCACTAACTCCACGCACGCACTACACCGGCCATCACACTTGACTCAGCCAACACTTGCACATGCACTAACTAACTGATGCATGAACCTTGCTACTAACGACTAACCTGGTCTTCCTCTCCTAGAATCACTCTAGGCATACGATCCGGCCAAAGCATGCATGCAAACATAATAGCTGACCGAATCACTCGGTTGGTCCTCATGCATCTCCTTTCGCTCCAGCTTCCGCATGCAGCACCACATCACACGGTCACGGGCATCTCACCAAGCTGTTGCACCTCATAGCATCTCAGCATCTCGCCTCCTCCGCACACCTTCGCTGAAACTTGAGAGGACTCGCTACTCCTAGATCATCTAAGTTACATGC
>NC_057803.1:738831540-738846462 GCF_018294505.1 Triticum aestivum | reverse complement strand
CGAGAAGAGGCTTCAGTCTTCTTAGAGTCATATTTTGAAGACTTTCCATAATGCTTCTTCCTTGTGAACTTTTGGAACTTCTTCACAAGCATGGCAAGTTCTCTGCCAATTTCTTCAGCGTCATCAGAACCACAGTCAGTGTTTTCAGATGAAGATATAGCCTTTGCCTTCAGTGCATGACTACGACCATAGTTTGGGCCATAGATATCTCTCTTTTCAGCCTGCTGGAATTCATGAGTGTTGAGTCTCTCAAGAATGTCAGCAATGTCCAGTTTCTTGAAGTCAGGAAGCTCTTGGATCATAAGCGATAGGGTGTCAAATGAACTGTCCAACGATCTCAATAGCTTCTTCACACTTCGTGCTTGGTGATGTCCGTCGCACCAAGAGCGTGAAGCTCATTGGTGATATCGATGAGGCAATCGAAAGTAAGCTGGACGTTCTCATTGTCATTCCTCTTGAAGCGGATGAAGAGATTGCGAAGCACATCGATTCGAGAGTCTCGTTGAGATGAGACACCCTCGTTGACCTTGGAGATCCAGTCCCAGACCAGCTTCACAGACTCCAGAGCACTCACACAAATGTACTGTGCTTTGGTCAGATGTCCACAGATGATGTTTTTAGCGGTGGAGTCCGATTGAGCAAATCTCTTCACGTCAGTGGCAGTGACACCTTCAACTGCCTTGGGGACGCCCATCCTGACGAAATACCAGAGGTCGTTGTCAATAGCTTCAATATGCATACGCATCTTGTTCTTCCAGTATAGGTAGTCAGTGCCAGCGAAGACAAGGCACGCAGCGGAGACCTTGATGATACCTGCAGTCGACATAGCTAAAACTCTAGGTCGTTAAACCGAATCACACGGAACAAGGGAGCACCTTGCTATCATACCAATTAAAATTCTAGTTATGACTAGAGGGGGTGAAATAGGCGATTTTTATGGAAGTCTTTGAAGACAATCAATGTCTTTGAAGAAAATGGAAGCAACACAGAATCTAACAGTGACTATGATCTGGCTAGGCAGATAACATAGACAAAGACATCATACATACAAGCATGCATTGAATGTAGACACATGAAGCATGAAGATAAACAGTTGAACTGAGGATAGGCTTCAAGGTATATCTTCAAACACAAGCAAGCATGCAATGTCTTCAGAGTGTAAAACAGTAAGTGAGGAAGGAAGAAGATAGAACCAGGTACTCGGGGAAGACAAAGATTTGTTTGACTAGTTCCAACTGTTGTGGCAGTTGTACGTATGGTTAGGGAAGCTGAGATTCAACTCAGAAGACCATGTCTTCACCTTATTCCCCTTGAGCTAAGGTCACTTAGTCCTCGCCCAATCACTCTGGTAAGTCTTCAAGGTAGACTTCAAACCTTCACAGACTTCGTTCACCGGCAATCCACAATTACTCTTGGATGCTCAGAACGCGACGCCTATCGGACTGGAGGATCACAGTCCTGAAGTGTAACAAGTCTTCAGTTCACTCAGAACAGAATGACTTCAGTGATGCTCAATCACTTTGGCTCCGGGTTATCCTCTCAGGATGTTTTCTCTCAAAGGCTTCAAGGATGGGTTGCTCACACACGACAATAGCCGTTTTTCTCTCTTGGAGCAGCCACCAATTATGGTGTAGGGGTGGGGTATTTATACCCAGCGGGCAACCCGAGGTGAGATGTACGAAATGACCCTTGGTCATTCAGGATCTGACACATCTCTAACGGTCGGATTATGAAACCTATGCGACAACTTTACTTGGGATCCAAGTAAAGCTGACTCAACCAACTATGGAAGATATTTTCTCGCTGTTTGTCTTCGCTCGAAGACATAGGATTTGGGTAGAGCATCATGTTAGTTTCTGACTTTGTTTACCTTGACCCTACTTACTGCTCGGAGGTTCCTATGACTCAAGAAGCATAAAATGAAACTAACCAAAAGACTACTTCATCACATTTCATTGTCTTCAAGGATTTTCTTCAAGAATCATTGTCTTCAAGATGAATGTCTTCATGAACCACCATTGTCTTCAAGATCTTCATATATTTTTAGGGGTCATCTTTGATGGGTAAACCGAATCAATAGGGACTTCTACCTGTGTTCTCCTGTGAAACTCACAAACACATTAGTCCCTCAATCAAGTTTGTCTTCAATACTCCAAAACCAACAAATGGTGGCACTAGATGCACTTACAAGTATAAAAGGAGGCCCATGGCAACACAAGGAGGGGCTTTTGGATCTTTGGACTTTCTGGCCCAGCTTGCATGCGCCAGGACTAGAGAACACATACAAACACTCTCAATACAACCAAGCAGGACTAGGGTTTTACGCTTCCGAGGGGCCTTAACCTGGGTAAAAACATGTCGTGTTCATCGACTAGATCTGCTCTTTGTGCATACCCACGCCCCACCGTACTATAGAAGTGATCCTCTCGATCCCATAGGTGTCTGAAACTGCTAGTTATCGACTAGAGGGGGGGTGAATAGTCGATTTTTACGAAAGTCTTCAAAACATGAAAGTTTCGAAGACAAACATGAAAACTGGACCTATAAACATGCAGCGGAAGATGAACTACCCTAGACAAGCCATAGTCAAAAAAGTATGAAGCTAAAGCATGATGACTGATAGCAGCTATGTAGTAGGATCAGGATGGAAGATAGTATGAAGCCAATCAGAACAAGTAGTCACACAGTGAAGACAAATAGATAGAGTAATCAGGCAATGACTTCACAAAGACAAACTGTAAGTAAGGAGAGAGTAAGAGATAGAACCAGTGTGTTGTGAAGACAAGGATTTGTTCGACCAGTTCCAGTTGCTGTGACAACTGTACGTCTGGTTAGGGAGGTTCAGATTGAACTCAGAAGACCGTGTCTTCACCTTATTCCCCTTTTGCTAAGGACACACAGTCCCCGCCCAATCACTGGTAAGTCTTCAAGGTAGACTTCCAAACCTTCACAAACTTCGTTCACCGGCAATCCACAATTACTCTTGGATGCTCAGAACGCGACACCTAACCGACTGGACGATTCATAGTCCTCAAGTGTAACAAGTCTTCTGATCACGCGGACAGAAAGGCTTCAGTGATGCCTAACACTTTTTGGCTCTGGGTGTTTGAGCTTTGTCCTCACAAGGATTTCTCTCTCTCTCAAAAGCTTCGGAGGTGGGTTGCTCTCAAACGACAAAAACCGTGCACTAACTCTAAGCAGCCACCAATTTATGGTGTAGGGGGTGGGCTATTTATAGCCACTAGGCAACCCGACCTAATTTGTCCGAAATGACCCTGGGTCACTAAGGAACTGACACGTGTCACAACGGTCAGATTTCAAACACACACAACAGCTTGACTTGGGCTACAAGTAAAGCTGACTTATCCGACCCTGGATAAGATTTGCTCTCATTGTCTTCGCTCGAAGACATAGGATTTTGGTTCAGCATCACTTCAGTCACTCTGACTTTGTTCACTTGGACCCCACTTAATAGTGCGGTGGTTCCTATGACTCAACAAACAAGAAAAGAAACAATGAAACTGCTAAGTCTTCACGCTCCATAGTCTTCACTCAATGTATTCTTCTGTCATAGTCTTCAATGTGAATATCTTCACGTACCACAATTAACTTCAATGTCTTCATACATTTTTAGGGGTCATCTCCGATAGGTAAACCGAATCAACGAGGGACTACTACCTGTGTTATCCTGCAATTCTCACAAACACATTAGTCCCTCAACCACGTTTGTCGTCAATACTCCAAAACCAAACTAGGGGTGGCACTAGATGCACTTACAATCTCCCCCTTTTTGGTGATTGATGACAAACTGGTTGAAGTTTTCAACGGGGATATAAATATGTGAAATATGTGAAATTGTAAAGGATGAGGTATTGTCTTCATAAGTAGCAAGAGGCTCCCCCTGAAGATGTGCATACATGTAATTTGCTTTTGGAATGCAAATGCACATGGCAGGTTCTACTTGTGGAGATCCTCTTCAACTTATGAAAACAATTCATCATGCATGATTCAATGTAATGAAGATAATGACATGCATAATGAAAAATGGACGTCTGCAAAATGATTTAAGTGCGGAAGTTATCATCACACATGCGGAATTTACCATCGCATCACAAAATAGCAAATAAGTAGCAGACAACCATCGAGTTTAAGTGTTACAACTCAGAGAACCAAATGTATCAAGAGAAAGAGTTGTAAACACTAGGCAAACTATAAAGCAACCGCCCATATGAACCCGCTTGAAGACTATCAACTCATAGCTTCTTCCCCTTTTGTCAGTAAGGACCAAAAAGGGTTGAAGACATTGAGCCTCTACTCGTCCCCAGAAGGAGTAGGAGAAGATGCAGTGTTGGTGTCGAGGTTTGGCGGTGCAGATGAGCTTGGAGCGGTGTCGATACGTGTTGGAGGTGCCGAAGTGGCATCATCTTGATCATCGATCACACGAGCATTCACGGTTGCAGCAGAAGAGGAGTACTCTTAGTCTTCAAGAGAGGGAGTGCGCCGCAGAATAGCATTTCTGGGCAGAGTGGAATCAAACTTGAATCTTTCTGAGAAGCCATCATCCTGAAGATCTTCCTCAGCACACATAAGCGTCAGCCCTTTCCATGTGCATCGACAGGTTTCATGAGCGACAAAGGCATTCTTGGTTGCAAGGTTGCGAATGCGATTGACGTCGGTCATGATGCTCTGCATCTGGCGCTTGAGCCAATCATGATGCCTATCTTGTTTCTGATGCAGGCCAACGAGAAGCTCTCGGTCATTGAGAACACAAGATCGCCTTCGAGGCCGTTGAGAAATTGTGCTGTCAGTGGCTTCGGTTTGGGCACGGTGAGGTGCACATGTAGTACCAGCCAACGGATAGACTCGAGTGGCAGCCAGCACACCTTCAATGGGCTGAGTGAAGCTCTGACGATCAACATTATGTAGATAAAGCGGCTCCTTGTCAGTCTCTGGATAGATGGCTTCAACCGACATATCGACATCTGGCAAGAAGACAATGTGGTTGCGCGCAAATGGCTGATAGTTGAAAGCAGTGTGAAGCTTGATCGGACGCATGATCCATGGAGCATAGAACTTCAAGCCAAAAATGTCAGATCCTGATGCAGCAAGTTGGCGGATGAAGAAATCCTGTGCATTGAAGCTTTTTCCATGAAGAATATGGAAGACCAATATCTTCATTGCACCTTCTAGCTTAGCCTTTGGAGAAGGTCCTTTGATGGGCCAGAGAGTTCGCCTTATGATGTGATAGATTGTGCGTGGCAGTAACTCAAGGTCTTCAACAAAGAACTCCGTAGGATATGCTGCATCTGGAGGCAATGGCTTCATCATGCTTAGCATCTGGCTCATTTCGGGTTCTGACTTGTGAAAGATGCTTTCCAAAGCTGCAGTGTGAAGCTGACAACCAGACTCATAGAGATCCCCTGGAGTGGGCACGCCAGTAAGCTCAATGACATCAAATGCTTTGGCTTCATGATGGACATTTCCTGTCATCCACTCAAGTACCCAAGTCTTAGGATCCCTGTAGTAGCCTCTGATATGAAGAGTGGCGTAGAATTGAAGCAGCAACTCTTCATTCCAGTGCTCCTTATCAGTGACAAAGTGCAGTAAGCCAGCCTCTCTGAAGCAATCGAGAGCTTCTTCTAAGCAGGGCAGGCCAGCTATGGCTTCAGTATCAAGGCGCATATGTGGAAATATGCGGCCTTGGTTGTACATAATGCATGAATAATAGTTGCGCTGCAGATAACTCAAGAACCGACCAGATGAAATCTTGGTCCTGGTGTAGGGGTTCTTTGCTCTATCGAACAAGGTGTTGTGTGCAATGAAGCCATTGACATTGAAAGATCCTGGCGAAGTGGAAGTACCTGGAAATCTGGGTGGTCTTGGCTTTGGCTTCTGAACCTGAGGCCTGTGCTCAACATGGTAATCAAATTGAGGACCAACAGCAGGTGGAGGAATCAGAATAGGCCATCTGACAGTGATAAGCTGGCCATAGTTGTATGCTTGCTCGATAGTATGTGGCCTTGGAGGCGGAACAGGAGCAGTGGCATTGACTTCATCTGCTTCATGGGCTTCATTGGCTTCATTGGCGACTGGTGCATTGGCCACTGTAGGCTCCACATTGGCTTCGGCCATGACAACGTCATTGGCTTCAGGAATGTCATTGGTGGCAGCCTCAGGATTTTCACCCTCCACTTGAGTAGCTGGAGGTTCTGGCATAGACTGGTTCACTTCAGGAACTTCTTCTTGAGTTGTAGGGGGGGTAGAGACACGTTCTTCTTCTTGTGTTGCTCCGGCTGATGCAACCGGAGGGTCTTCAGCAGCATTGGCTTCAGACAAAGGGACCGTCACAGAAGGATTGTCTTCAGAAAACACTTGACGTGCCACTGAACTTGACAAGTTGGAACCCTCTTCTGTGATGGTGGTCATGGAGACGGATGGCCTCAAGCCTTTGCCAAGCCATTGCAATACGGGCGACGCCTGTGGTGATGGTGATGTCTCCATGTAGTTGTCATCATTGGACATGGGGCTGATGACGGGCACATATGACGGTTGGGCTGTATTTGGTGAGTCTTGATGTGCGGTAGCTTGCTGGGGGCGATCAGCCCATGATGCATCTTGTGAGATTAGCGTCAAAGGACGACCAATACTGATAAGCTCACTGTTCGTTTGAACAGGCGATGATACTGTTGGGCGCTCGATCTGAGGAAGAACTACATCATCTTGTACAATGTCTTTAGTCGGGATGGGGTCGACGACTGGAACTGCTTGAGCTTCAGGAGCCTCTGTGGAAGCATGCTCATGAACAATCATCTGACGCTCTTGGTTTGCAAACGGAGGGGGAACAAAAGCAAGGGGTTCAACAAGAAGGGGCTCTATGGGAGCAGCCCGATCTCTCTTATTGTTTTTTCTCTTCTTGGGGGGGTGGTGCTTCATCAGTGGTGCACTTGGTTTTCCGCTTCCTGGCTTCGGCCTCAGCTGCCTTGGTTTTCTTCTATTCAGAAGCCACTGAAGGAGCCTTGGGCTTCGAGCCGCGCATGCTAGCAGGGAAGACAATGTGTGGTTCTTCCTGCCGTGGTGCTTCAGTGTTGGCTTCAGATGACTTCTTTTTCTTGGCAGCCATTGAGGGGTCAATGCCAGGGCGGCCAAGTGACTTACACTTTTCAGCTTCATTGTGGGCTTGAACGCATTTGTCTGTGAGTGCTTTCATGCGCTCTCTTGAGCCTTTGGCTTCCTCGCGTTTCTTCTGAAACGACTCCTTGAGGTCATTGAGCATCACCTTGAACTTTTGCACATCAGCCACATTCAGCTTGGCTACATGCTTCTTGAACTGTTCCTTCTCGAAGTCTATCTTTCGCTTCAGTTCAACTATGCGCTGAGCCAGAGCAAGCTCAGGAGCAATGGCGCCTTGGAAAGCAACGCTGACGCCAATGGAAAGCTGAAGGTCATCAAAGCTGAGATCTTGATTGTCGAACCACTCATCAATGAAGTTCTTCAGAATGTTTACATCAAAGAAGGGCAGATCATTGAAGATCTCCGCCTCTTGCTTGCTCTTGATCAGCTGCTCCAGAGCGTCTTCACCAAATTCTTCATCTGAAGACAAGTCAATGGCTTCAAATTCATTCCTCAGAATGGCAGCAGGTGTCAGTGCATGACTCAGTTGCTGAACTGGTGTCTTCTGTGTCTTCTCACGCCTCATGGAGATGCGAGAGAGATCTTCAGAGTTATTACTGGGAGCAGAAGGGGCAGTTGCCAATGGCTTCACTCTTGAAGCTTTTGGAGCAGCAGATGATTTTGAAGCTTTAGTCTTCGTCTGCTTCTGCGGCTTTGGAGCAGGAGCTGGAGCTTCATCGGTGTTAGCATCATCATCAGAATGATCCACTTTGGCACCTTGAACAGTGATGTGAGTGATGAGGCCAGCAAGGTTGTAGAAGGGGCCGATCCTGTTCTCATTGGCTTCACGGGCGCCATTGTCCCGAGGTGAGGAAGGACCAGGGTTGAAGTCAAGCCCTAAATCCTTCTTGTTCTTTGCAGCTGAGTCTTTGGCGAACTGGTAGTTGCGCTTGAACAGATTGTCTTCACGACACCAGAGCAGTGAAGAAGGGTCAGCATTTTCAGGCTGTGGTCCCCGCACCATGCAAGGATAGAAGCCTTGCTCAATAGCTTCAGCCTGAGTCCTGGGTGGAAGATTTTTGTACAGAACATCACCCCAGGGTGCCTTGATGGCATTCTTCTCAGCAGATTTTTGTACAGAATATCCTTGCTAGTGTGACTCCGAGAACATTGGAACATAGGGTAGACATTGTTTCCATTGTGTAATGTTTTTTCCCAAGATTAAGGATACATCCAACTTTCTGATGTCGCATATCGTACGCTGCCAAGGATCACCTCCATATGAAACCAAGAAAATGGTGTCACAATCTGGATAGAAGAGCGCACACTACACATCTAAACCTACAGACAATCCCATATGTTTGTTATGGCCGCTACATTTCTAGCACAATAAATGCCCTGTCCTGGCGCCAGCCAAAATCGTATATTGATACGTAAAGCACAAGGTCATATAATATGTATGTTTCGTTTATAACCTGAGATAACAAAAAATGGACCAAACGTGCATACACCCAGCACGGAAACCTTTCATCGAAGCTTGCAATTCTATTTCATTTTCTGACATTAATTCAATTTCTCAGGGTTAACAGACCAAAAGCTCTACTGAATTCATTAGCTACAGCAGACATAAATAAAAAAGAACTTGCTCAAACGCAGGGCCCCACCAAAATACTGAATGAATATGGTCAACTAGTACATGAGCAGGTTGATAATATGCACTAAGATTTAGGATAATTATAATAACTGACTGGTATGGATAAAGAGGCTGATTATAGTATAATTTAGCCCAATGGAACTAATGCATATCAAGAACAACAGCCAGTGCAGCAGTGCTAAGAAAAAAAAACAAGGGTAACAATGTTCTTTAAAAATGACATTATGTTTAATCTGTAGGTTTTACCAGTCATTGCTCTGAACTGCAAATCAAGGAAGCAGGAGTGTAAGCACCATCAAATTGAGCAACATGATTCAAGTACATTCCGAAGTACGCAGACAAATAGTTCAGCCGACAGAAGATCCAATCCTCAGAGGAAGCACCGGCATCGTTTGAAGGTAAAACTACTGCCCATATGCATCTGCTAGTGACTCTGAGAATAGAGGAACAGAAGCTAGAAATCATTGTGTACTATTTTTCTCAAGATTAAATATACATCTTATGTCGCATGTCGTACGCTACCAAGGTATCACCACGTCCACGTGAAAGCAGGAAAATTGTGTCACAATCTGGAAGTATGTTTTAGGACGTCCACGTCCACACTGTGCTTCTTCCCAGTCATGCTCATAAGCTCACTGCATCTGGAAGTATGTTTTAGGACCAATTCTTTACTATCACAATCCTGGAGGCACCAAAGTTCTATCCTAGAGATTTGCTTGTTATCTTCGGGGAAAGCTATAGCATAGTGTAAGCATCCCTGAGATGATCCAATCGTACCAAATCCTCGGCCGTACGGCACAGTGATGGTCTTCCACGCTTTCCCCTCCATGTCTACCCCCAGCAGCACATAATCGTCGATGTAATTAAGGTTGCCCATCACGTAGAGCACGCCCCCAACAAAGACGCATCTACTTCCGAAAAACAGAGCAACTTCTTTCTTAGTCATCCCACTATTTCTGTGAATCCATGCTCCTGTCCGGGAGGAGTAGATGTTCACTCCAGTGACGTAAGTTTCCAGATAGGCGTGGTCGAAATGAAGAACGTGGAAATGGGACGAGACCGCCGGGTCGAAAGCCAGACCTGTGGTACGGCCATACCTTTTTGCCAGCTCCGGCGGTTGAGGTTTAGGTTGAGGGGGCAGCTCCACGCACCTCCCAGTGGCGGGATTGCACACGACCAAATGGGAATCATCCTTGCTGTTGTAGCGGCCGTAGAGAAGGAGGCCATTGCAGGCGTCCACCTGGGTCATGTCCTTGTACTTGTCAGGTTGCAGGTAAGGAAGGCAAGGGTTGAACGGGGGTGCCCCGCCGGAGACGCTGGCGAAGTGGTGGTGATGATCGCTGTCGTCGGTGGTGAAGTAGAGGAAGCCAGCGAGGGCATGGGGCAGCTTCTTGCGGTTGGTGGGGTCGGCGATGAGGTCACGCCAGAGCACGGAGACGCACTTGAAACGGTGGACGGACCTGGCCGGGAGGCGGGCGAAGATCTCCAGAATGAGGTCGTCGGTGAGCAGGCCGGCCGCGTCCGCCGTCGCCCCTGGATGGCTTTCCATGGATCCGAAGCGGGAGAGCGTATGATGTAGGGGACAGGGTCAGGTCAAATAGAGAGAGGAAATCATCGATCTGGCTTGATTATTTGGGCGGCGACGGCGGCCAACGAGGCTTTGGCGTCTGATGAGAGAGGTCGGTAGGGAACGAACGAGGACTGGATTCTCTCCAGCGGCCCAGAAGAATCTCCAGAACGAACGAACGATGCTTTAGTTGGCCCAGAAGTCTTTTTTTTGTTACACAATCTCGGTATAGTTGATTTTTTTTTTGTTACACAATCTCGGTATAGTTGATTTTTTTTGTTACACAATCACGTAACTGAACATCCAATGCCTATTTTTTTTTCAGGCGTATAGTTCTGAGATGTAGCAAAGCTCCCATGTTTTATTATGAGTAAGTCTACTTCAGCGTGGTTATTTTAAATATGTTTGCTCAGTTGTGTGTGTCTAACATGTCGATTGTTTTACAAAAGATTGAAGAACGTGGAAGTTGTTCAACTTAGTTTCATCCAGGAATGTTTTCCTTGGTATAGCAAAGAAGACTGGTATGTGAGCTCGTGTGTATGTACTACAAAAATTAGGTTGACATTATCTTATATTTCGTATTTGAACCATTTATTTTCCCCATCTATTTTCATGTAGCGATTTGACTGAAGAGATGGCAAGAAGCATTTTCTTGAGAACCAGATCATCCTCTCTGTAGCCTAGTTTTGGGATCGTATTAATATATAGGTGGGTTTTCTCCAGTGTTTCTGCTACCGTCCAGGAGGCAAGGTTTATTCATCAACTGTTCTTACAAGTTAAGTTGTTTGGTTATTAGTCCGCAATGTGTGGTACTAATCTGCGGTGCTGAGTAATGATTAGGACGAGCATCAACTATGTAAATTGCTGATCAATCTGGTTTTGGAAGTAGCCGAGTCTTACCAGTTGTATGTTTCCTAATGGACATTATCATGAACTAGTTAAATGCTCGTGCGTTGCCACGAGACAACATAATAATGTTACTTTGGTTGTATTTGTCCTGGCAGCTAACAAACAAGAAGAACTTTGCTCTTCCTTCGCCCTCTTTAATCTCGGTCCACTCCTTCCTCTAGCTTTGGTGTCATCACTCTACTTCAATACATTTTCACTATGACATGATAAGCTAGCTCTTACTATGCTTGTCATTCATTGTTTTTATGGATTGGTAACACTCATATGTAGGTGTGGGCTTCTCAACTATTTGGATTTCGGACTACCAGGCTATTCAAAGAAATGGTTCGTGTAATTTTCTTAAGCTGAACTTATTGACACTGTCTTGTCAAAGCAAGCGTATCAAAACATACTGTTTATGGAAGATGAAAACAAAAGATGCTCGAACTGTCACCGAAATCTGTTGATGATACATAGAAACTGAAGATCGTTCCATCAGTACATGCTTGCCTACCAAATGGAATTTGAACCGCAAAGACATGTGAAAAATAATCGGAGTGCATATTGGATGCCACATCATTTATTTACAAAATCATATAGTGAAGTTTCACGGCCAAGTGTTGAACCAATTGGTCTTTCTATCAAAAATTTAAAATTCGTTCACAAACTCCGATGTATTTCTCCCACTTCGCTCCATTATTGGAGACCATCATGTCCGTTTCTCCGCATGTAAGTCCCACCTGAAACACAAATAGGTAAAGTTTGATGATGGTCTCCATCTTCTTCTTTTTTGAGGAAAAAATGGTCTTCACCTCCCTTGACTACTTCTCTGTTCGGTCTTCATATGTGCATCTGGCTCGCAATATCTTCTTTCTTATGTGTGCATTTCTTCCAACTTCAAAGAATTGTTGCAGAGCTCTCGTTGTTTGCAACGAGAAATGGCACACATGAAGGGAAAATATCAATATAGGTAATCAAGGGCTTGTGACAATCACTATATCCCTGCAACCCACACTAAGTAATTTGAACAAATGTGCAATCGAATTTGCCTCATGCTTCACATCAACCAATGCCTCGGTGAGGGTGAAGGGTTTAGGAAATTTTTTAGAATGTAAACATAAGTATATCGACCATGCTATGAGATTTCAAGACAAAGTTATAAACAGGCTTATTAACAAAAAGTTTTAAACATGTTAGAGAGGCAGCCTGATTCCTACATGCCAACTTACGAACCTTTTAGCCAAATTACTACAGGGCAGCACTAGCAGTGAAGGAAAATTTCATACCTAAAATAAGTAACGAGCTAGTAACTCACTTTCTTTTCTTTACACCTGAATTGTCCTCGGATAAAAATGACACATGCAACAATGATAAATACGCTAAAACAAAATGACTCATCTATCAAATGTCATGTATTAATGCCTAGGAATACTTTGTACGCCATGTTCCTAGACTGGAGATGTCATGTATTAATGCCTAGGAATACTTTATATGTCGTATTCGTAGACTGGAGATATAATGTTTGTATACACTTCCATAGGACAACATATAATTAGTGGGAATGTTTCTACGCTGAATATATAATTATTGTATTCACTTCCGTAAGCGCCCCTTATAATAAATGTGAATGGAAGAGAAAATGTTTGATACTTTCCTACATGCGTGAAGTCACTGCAACTTGAGCTTGCTCATGTACACAACCGACAAGTCAATAAAGTAGTTCTCCAATGAGATAAATATTACTCAAGCCCATAAGGATAATCTGATATAGAACAAAATGTGGGTATACACGAGGATGAATGATGGGACAGGTATAAATAGTCAGGTGCATAATCCTGAATCTAAGATCAATTTTCACCTCTTGTTTAAAGATTAAATCATAAATTGAATACACATGTCATCATTGTCAGGCAAAATTTAACAAAGCACAGATATACTCAGCAGTAACAAAACAGCTCACTTCTATCACACATCGACAATAAAAAACCAACACCATGTTTTTGGTCCGGTGTGGTGACACTAGTAGAAAAACGGCCATTTGTCCCGGTTGTGGATCCAGGACTAAAGGGTCGTTACTAAAGCCCTAGGCCTTTAGTCCCTGTTCTTATACGAACCGGGACAGATGGGCCTCCACGTGGCAGCTGCGGCGAGCCCAGGTAGGAGGGACTTTCGTCCCGGTTGGTAGCATTTCAGGGGCTGAGGTTTTTTTTGAAGGGGGGGGGGGGTAGGGGGTTTACGGGGGTTAATTTAGGTGTTTCATATATTGTGTTAGCTAGCTAATTAATAGAAAGAAGTGTCCTCTCTTATCTCCGTGCTTGGTCGACGCTACGTACTATACGTATAGAGAGGACTCGACACGCTAGCTAGTAAGCAAATGAAGGAAACAGAAGATCGTCATGAACATATGCATACAGAGAGAAGTGATATCGACCTCTCCTTCTCCGAGAGATTGGTCGAACAACAAGTTTTCGTATAGGGTTTATTGGTCGAACAACAAGCACGCCGAAGAGGCCGAGGCCAACTTGCTACAATCGTTGATCGAAAATCAAAACAAAGATTTGATACTCTTTCCTTACAACTTCGAGTGAGTGTTACTGTTGTGTGCATATTCGGTTTCCCTTATTACTCGAGCGAGGTTATAGTAATGTAATTGATGAGTTATGCATGCGTGCGCAGCTTCCACTATGTTCTTCTGGAGATTAAGCTTGAGCGGGGACTAGTAACCGTCTTAGACTCGAGTCGAAAAGATCCCGAAACCTATGCGGAGATGACTAAAATGCTCAACGAGTAAGTTCAATCGATCATTATCGCACCATATCGGCAACTTTTTATTCATTTCCTGATATCTCAAGTAATAATAATTATTTTCTTTGTCTTGCAGGGTTTGGAAACAATTCACCGCAGAAGCTCCGGGACTGCCGAAGGAGCTGCGATATACATACCCGAAAGTAAGTACTACTGGCTAGCTAGTTGCGCGCATCTCCCGTTGATTCTATAGTTATACTTTCATCAATGCCATTTATAATGCTTCATTATCAGTTTCATTGACCTCTATTTCTCGTAAAGTGCTTGTGGCGGGAACAAGGGAATAATTATTGTGGATACTACGTGGGCGAGTTCATCTACAACGCGATTTTGAAAAATAAGCGGGGCTACTCTAAAAGACAATATGAAGTGCGTAAGCAATAATATTCACAATTTCATTTTATTACACCATCATTTCTGTTGAGTTGAGTTTCATTCATATATATGTATTAACCCCGTTCTTCAAATTAGACGTGGCAGATGTGGAATGAACTCCTACCAAAAGATCGCATGAAAGCAATTCAAGAGGAATTGGCAGGATTCTTTCTTGACCACGTCATCAATAAAGCCGGAGAATACCATGTGGAAGTTGATTTCAATTGCTAGGGGATTGTAAGAGATATTACATATTGTATATGTATGTAGCCAGTAGCGTCGGATAGATAATACGAAAACTTGTTGTTCGACCAATCTCTGGGAGAAGGAGAGGTCGATCGATCATTTCTCTCGGTATGCATGACGAACTTCTGTACTTAATGATTTTCTTCATTTTCTTACTAGCTAGCGTGTCGAAGGCCTCTCTGTGTATAGTATGTAGTGTCGACCAAGCACGGACATAACAGAGGACACTTCTCTCTATTAATTAGCTAGCTAACACAATATATGAAACACCTAAATT
>NC_057803.1:738816154-738831441 GCF_018294505.1 Triticum aestivum | reverse complement strand
GGTCCCGGTTGGTGCCACCAACCGGGACCAAAGGCCCCCTGGGTGGGCTCGGTGCACCGGCCACGTGGAAGCCCATCTGTCCTGGTTCTGGACTGAACCGGGACTAAAGGGCCAGGGCATTAGTAACGACACTTTAGTCCCGTTCAGGAACTGGGACAAAAGGCCCTTACCAACCGGGACTAATGGTGGTTTATCTACTAGTGGTTACGGCAAAAACTGGATGCACTTCGTGTACAAAACGGATATCACTTTTGAAGTATCAGGGTTTCATACAGAAACTCGTCTGTTACAAAGGGATTTCAGTTTTTGAACTTATTTGAACTCCATAGTTTTTCTGCATTCAAAGTACACCATTCAAAGCCACATCATCAATTTTCAACCCTTTCTGACTTCATTTGTTATTTTTCATGCATTTACTAATTATTTTGAGCTATAAGACCATGAAATTGAAAAGCATTTGAAATGAAGTCTGAAAAGTTTGAAAGTTGGCATGGTATCATCATTTCACCCACATAGCATGTGCAAGAAAGTAGAGAGGGTTACGGCAAAAACTGGATGCACTTCGTGTACAAAACGGACAATCTCTTTCGAAGTATCAGGGTTTCATACGGAAACTCGTCTGTTACAAAGGGATTTCATTTTTTGAACTTATTTGAACTCCATAGTTTTTCTGTGTTCAAAATGCCCCATTCAAAGCCACATCATCAATTTTCAACCCTTTCTAACTTCATTTGTTATTTTTCATGCATTTAATAATTATTTTGAGCTATAAGACCATGAAATTGAAAAGCATTTGAAATGAACTCTGAAAAGGTTGAAAGTTCGCATGGTATCATCATTTCACCCACATAGCATGTGCAAGAAAATAAAGAGGGTTACGGCAAAAACTGGATGCACTTCGTGTACAAAACCGACAATCTCTTTCGAAGTATCAGGGTTTCATACAGAAACTCGTCTGTTACAAAGGGATTTCATTTTTTTGAACTTATTTGAACTTCATAGTTTTTCTGTGTTCAAGATGCACCATTCAAAGCCATATCATCAATTTTCAACCCTTTCCGACTTCATTTGTTATTTTTCAGGCATTTACTAATTATTTTGAGATATAAGACCATGAAATTGAAAAGCATTTGAAATGAACTATGAAAGGGTTGAAATTTGGCATGGTATCATCATTTGACCCACATAGCATGTGCAAGAAAGTAGAGAGGGTTACCGCAAAAACTGGATACACTTCATGTACAAAACGGACAATCTCTTTCGAATTATCAGCATTTCATACGGAAACTCGTCGTTACAAAGGGATTTCATTTTTTTGAACTTATTTGAACTCCATAGTTTTTCTGTGTTCAAAATGCACCATTCAAAGCCATATCATCAATTTGTGCAACGCTCTCATGAATAAATAAGTGACCAAATTAATAGAAGTTCATCATCACATTAAAACAAAAGTACATACATAGTTATCACTGAACAACATATAGCTCTCTAGAGCATCTAATTAAACCATACATTGAAATTATGTAAAACATTTCAATGCAACAACAAATGCGATTATAATCGCAAACAAGGTAACAACTGATCCAACTGCATAATGATACCAAGCCTCGGTATGAATGGCATATTTTCTAATCTTTTTAATCTTCAACCGCATTGCATCCATCTTGATCTTGTGATCATCGACGACATCCGCAACATGCAACTCCAATATCATCTTCTCCTCCTCAATCTTTCTTATTTTTTCCTTCAAGTAATTGTTTTCTTTTTCAACTAAATTTAACCTCTCGACAATAGGGTCGGTTGGAATTTCCGGTTCAACAACCTCCTAGATAAATAAAATATATGTCACGTTGGTCGGCATAATTGTCATAAACAATAAATGAACCAAATAGTTATCAAAAGATAATATATACCACATCTGAATCATAGACAGGACGAGGGCCGACGGGGGCGGATACCAAAACCATCGCACTATATAATAACAAGGAATAATAAAAGTAAGAAAATTAGACAAGTATCTATCTGAAGTAAGAATTTTTTTCTTTCAGAAAGAAGATAAGAACAAGCGGCTCTCCATGGTGGTGACGGCGACGAGATCGGCGCGGGCGATCGACAGCGGTTAAGCCGGGGACGGGACGTGACAGACCGCTAAACCAAGACAAATCTCGGGGAAAATGGAGCTCGGATGTCGAGTTTCGAGAGGAGAAAGATTAACTAGTGTGGTTCGGACATTTCATCAAACACCTCATGTTCATAGGAGGTGAGCTAGAGCACCCAAGTGCCCTCCCCTCGCCGGCCAAAAAAAACAGAGCACTGTGAAGTGCTCTGCTGTGGCGATGGGGTATATATAGGCAACTCATTTGTCCCGGTTCATGGTAGAAACCGGGACTAAAGCCCGGTAATCTGTCCCGGTTCAAGCCACGGACCGGGACCAATGGTTGTGGGCCAGGAGCGCGGACCATTGGTCCCGATTCGTGCCTAGAACTGGGACAAATGGATCCAGACGAACCGGGACCAATGCCCACGAGGCCCCGGCCGGCCCCCTGGGCTCATGAACCGGGACTAATGCCCCCCATGGGTCCCGGTTCGTAAAGAACCGGGACTAATGGGCTGGCCAGGCCCGAACCAAAGCCCTGTTTTCTACTAGTGTAGGGAGGACAGGACGGTGTAAGGATCTCTGGCGCCCCATCTCCTAGCGTCACTCTCTTTACCTTCTTCAATTAATTACTCGACGATTTAATTCAATTTTTGTCTTCTCGAATCGGCTATAAAACCTATATTTTTTCTCTGATTCTAAATCCCGTGCTGTCAAGACCGTTAATGAGAAATTCTCACATGGTTTAGTACTTTTAATTATCGAGGATACAATGCTCACATGGTTTAGTACTTTTAATTCTCGAGGTTACACAAACTAATCTCCCTGCAGAAGTAATGCTGTGTTTTACAATGTTCTGCGCGGTTTACTACTCTTTTTTTATCTTGGTGATATGCAAAGTAATCGTGTCGGCGAACTGTAATTTACTTCTTGGCCCATAATTGCCTTGTACAAAGTTAGAGTAGGCTAGTGTGCTAATCAAAGATGGCCTTTGGGTAGATCTTTTCGTTGGTTTCCTTGTGGTTCATAGCCTGAATTGTTGCTTCACGACTCTGATGTGGGATTGAGGGATGGAATTTTTGTCTAAAAAGAACACCTACTGAACGGAATTGACCAAAAAACCACCTCCGAGACTAATTGCTAAAACAGACCGGTCTAGACGTGGCGGCAGGCGCCCAGCCGACACCTGGCGCCTGCCGCCACGTGCAGAGGGGGCAGCCCTGCCGCCACGGTGTGAGGCGGCCGGTGGCAGATTACAGGAAAAAGGCAACTCAGCGAGCTGCGACGGAACGGGCGCAGGGCAGGTGCGCCCTGCCGCCATGCAGCCACTGCGAGCCACGAGCCGGGTCACTTCACTGCTCGTCGAAATGGACAGCTATGGCAAAGTTGTGTGGATACATGCATGCATCAGGTATTTGTTCTCTAGCGAGCAGTGAAATTTTAACTTTTGTAAAAATTACAGGTCATACAGAGAATAGGAAGGCTAGACAAAAATTTGCAGAAAACAGAATACGTGCCCGGTGGTACAGTCAGCTTCAGAAAATCACGCCGGCCAAATCTGAAAGAGTTTTGATCTGAAATTTTTCTGAGGCGAACTAGAGACGCCCAGATATGTTCAGTAATCTTTTAGAATTTTTTGGGCCAAGAGAATAGGCGCAGCAGTGCGCACAAGTCAGATCATAATGTCGGGCGAAGCAGATTAGTACGCCCGATTGATGATTTTATGTAAGTTGATTTGTTAGGCGATTAAGCCTGAAACTTCTGTGAGAACAAGTTAAGTTATCAAAGCAGCATATGTAAAGTTTGGTTTCAAATGCTCCAAGCTATAGAGAACGGCAATTTTTTTTAAGTTGCGTTCACAGAATAAGTGCAGCAATCTAGTACATGAATTAGTAAATAGTGGTGCTTGACCGTATGGAGCAGCTCTCATAAATTTTGTGCAAAGTGTTGGCACTCACCATCATGATGATTTGTGGTGTGCCTCTCAGACTCAAAGCCTTGTCATCCCATACATGCATGCATAGTGCAAACACATGATGTTTGTAGTTGACAACTATTAATCCGCAGCCGATTATGGCTCTTGCGATTTGCCATGAAGTCCTAATTGCATTCCACGACTGACGAGGCCTAAAAACGGTCCAAGCCGACGAGGTTGGACTTTTATTTGTTCGGTGCCGACGAGGCCGGACACTTCTCGCTCGTAGACTTCACCAAAATCCTGCAAACCAGCGGTGCTGGATGACATTCACCATTGACCGACGAGGCTTTGGTAGAATACATGTTTGCATTGTTCATGCACATTTGGAGAACACTTCACACAGGCTTGAAAACGACGACCATCAAGAGCAGCTTAATCGGAGGTGTTCTACAAGATGCGTCTTGTGGATGTAATTAACCGCACTGTCTTTCGAGGTTCCGGGAACCTGAAGCTACAGAGTCGCTAAACTTAGTTAGATTGCATAGAGAAACATGATGTAATTGTGTGGAACCATTTGATGTAATACAGAGTTCCCTGAAAGAATTAATGAAATATAGAGTTTCCTAATCTTGTGTGTCCCTTTTATTTATTTGTATACGAGTGTATACTGGCACGCCCACAACCTTTACCATATTGCCGTTACGTATTAGCAAATTATCCCCTTAGCGGGGAGCATTTCTTTTTCGCGAAACAGATATGAATTAGAGACAGGAGATAGAAAATAAATGAGGAGAGGATGGAATCATATTTGAAACCAACAATTTCTTTACCTTTTTTCATCTTTACTCCACATGGGCCACATGGGAAAGTAAACAGGCAGGCAAATGGGCAAAGTGTGGGCTGGATGATTACGTGTGTAGTTTGTCTTAAAAATAACGTGTGTGATTAGCCTGTGGTGGGACCTCCTACTTGTAACTAAACGCTAAGGTGTCAGTAGTGGATCCCTTCTGTAAGCCTGTACCAAACACTGATGTGGCTTGACTAATGACATTGATAACTTGCATGTTTAAATAAATAGTATAGTGAAATCAATCTCTTACGTATATAGAATATTTCGAACGACCCACCCTACATATGAAAATAACAAAGTGGGACTCTTATACTAAACATTTTTTTACATCTCATTATTAAAAAATTTAACTATTATTTACATTATATTTAACACATATTCACATAGTAATACAAACTTCCATCATGAATCTTATGTTGTACTTTCGAAAAATATTCCATTTTGTTTTATTGAAATAAAGTATGTCTATCTAAATATAAAGACCGCAAATAAAAAAATCGCATGCATTTATCAATGGAGTATTTTATTCCATTTGTTTAGAGATAAGAGAAGCTTGACCTATATTGGATCTAGTTTGGATGACATGCACACACAATGTACCTGTCGTTTCTATATATTGTAGTGTGTTTATACATGTTTTATCTATAAATATCTTGATGGAGGATCCTACACAATGCATGAGTATAAGAAATTTATTGTGATTATTTTGTCACAAATTTCAATATTCTTGAACCGGCAGAATGTTTAGTGATGTTTCAATGACGTTCGGTTACATTCTACTTTACACATCTGTCAGTGAAACATATATTAGTGGATGGGTTCTTTTGTATACAAGAACAAAAATTGTAATGTCTTGGTAGGCATGCGGCAACTATATCATCGGAGTTCAGACTTAAGAGTTGACATATGAGATTAAATAAGGCAATCTAGTCGAATCGAAATGCAGATCCAGGAGAGTATGCAGTACACAAAATAGCTATCAAACTCTAAAGAAGAGTTAGCACCAAACTGCTCATGGTAGTATAAAAGATGAAATAAATGGTACTGCTAAAGTCTTAGCGAGAACAAAAGGAAACTAAAAGTGAGCAGAGCAAAAACCTTTCTCAATGCATATATACAGATTCACCCCTGTACCTACTTCCTATAATCTAACCTATTTCCTGTTGTGTATATATCTTCTTATTCTTAATGGTCTATGGATTTTACTTTGGAGACCAAATCCATTTGAGCGAAATGCAAATTAACCAAAGCCTGGACAAGGAATTAGTCCTCTTCCATGGGGAAAGTATATATTGTGATGATCTCTACAAAGGAGGGGCCGCTCACAATATATTTCGACACCTCTCTGCCATGGCCTCCTTGGCCCAGGCTGTGAGTTGGGTTTGTTTTCACAAAAGCCTAGCCGGCAGCGAGAAATTCATAACTTCTCCTCAGGATTTGCCATCAGCAGTCACGAAATTAAGCAAATAACACCCCGCGTGAATCACGACGTCGGGACTGGCATGGGCAGGAGGAAGGGCGGGAGGAACGGAGCCCGGCAGAGCGGGCAGGTTCTGTGGCCGTGAGCGGCCCAGCGGTCGAGGCAGCCAAAGTGAAAGACGTGCCGGCACCGCCGCGGCCGGCGCACACACGCGGTGCCGTGGAAGTCGCTGAGGCACACCACGCATCCCTCTGGGAGGATGGGCATCCCGGGGCTGGTGCCGTCGTTGGATACGGAGAGCTCGTCGAAGCGCACGGCCGGGCAGTGCTCCTCCAGCTCCTTGAGGCCGTTGTCGTCGTGGTACTGCCCCTGGTGGTGCCGTGGTGGTGGTGGTGGTGGTCTGAGTCTGAGTTGTTTGGGTGGTCAATGCCGGCGCCGAGCAGCCAGGAGGAGAGGCGGCGCAGGTGGGTAAGCAGGAAGAGGAGGTTGGGCAGGAGCCTGGGCACCGCCGGGGGGAAGCCCATTAGCTAGCTGGTCTCGATCGTGCAATCGAGCTAGAGGAGGAGGAGGAGGAGTATCAGTCTCACATAGATGGCAGTGGCGCACAAAGATTGCTCCGGCCTTTATAAGGAAAGGAGAAGCAGAGCAGGTAGACATGAACAGGGAAATAAAGGAGAATAGCTTTGTGCTAAATCGATCAGCCAAGATTTTAGAAAGACATCTTTTGTGTGCAGAGCAGCTAGACATGTACCACAGTCGACAGACACAGACATGTAGAGAGTGTACGTGCTCAACTAATCAGATATTGAGGCATAATATGTCCACCGTCGAGATTAATGCCGTTGTTAATCATCGGTCGGGTGGGGTGGGTCGATCGACGATCGTGCATGTGTCGGTAGAGGCAGGCAGGTCAGCTGCACCTGTCGATCGACTGAGGACGGCCGGCTCAGCTCAGCTCCACCTGCAAGCGCCTGGCAAGTGTTCGTTAGTACTCCGTAGTACGGAAAAGATGAACAAGCCCGTGCACATGTGTACGTGTTGGAAGCAACCAGCTTGGACACGAACTAATCATCGACTAGGAATAGCATATGTACCATGTTGACATAAAATCTCAACTCTCGTGTTCACGTGCGTCTGTTCTTCCCTCGCCTGATAGATCGATCAGCCAAGAGGGCGTAGTATATATTGGCAGCTCCTCAAAGTGTTCAGTTACATGGTCGTTAACGAATGGTTGTTAGTGAATTTCTCTCGAAATTCAGAAACGTGGACTTGTCACCAACATGCTGACTGGCCTGATTCTGAGTAAACCCCTAGGTCAGAAACGTTGTCTGGTCATGATCCAACTCCCGCCCTTAAAATAGTGCTTCTATTGTACTCTCTCCGTTTCCTAAATATAAGTCTTTTTATAGATTTCAAATAAACTATCATATACAGATGTACGTAGACATATCTTAGAGTGTAGATTCACTCGTTTTGCTCCGTATATAAGCACTTGTAGAAATCTCTACAAAGACCTATATTTAGGAACCGAGAAGTACTACATATCTCCGTCCTACTTTATTGGTCCCTTTAGTAAAAGGCAGCTACTACAAATCAGCCGACTTATTTTGTCCCAAAATTAGTCGGCTGGCACACCGTTGGATCTGAGACATGTGCGATCGCACCACCCCAGTACATGTTGAGCGCATCGTTCTCCCTATTCTCAACCCTCGTGTTGTCGCGCAGCACCCATTGTGGCTTAGCCCAGCACCCATCATCCTTCACTTCCGCGGCCGCATCGGTAGCTCATCGCCTCCCATCGCAACGTGCCGTCGCTGAAGCCGGCCTTGCAACCACTGGCGGAGCTACTTGTATTGCTGCAGGGGTCACGCCCCCCCCCCCAGCCTATGGATTTTTTGTGAAGAAACTCATTTTTGGGTGGTACAAATTGAAAGAAATACAGTTTTTGGCCCCTCCAGAAAATTATATTTCACCATTTGCCCCCTCAACCATTCCTCGCTAGCTCTGCCACTGCTTGCAAAACCGACGGCACTGACAATACCTCTATGGTTGAGCGAGAGATGCATTACAACATCCCGCTGCCGGCGAGATTCGTGGTTGAGAAAAAGCTGCACGACAACATCCACCGCGCACCGGAGAGGTCCAGGATTGCAGAAGCACGGTCAGGACGTGCGCATGGAAAAATCCCGCCGCCGACGAGGTCCACGATTTCGGCACCACACCCCAGGGCGCTGCATGGCAGCATCCGCCGCCGGCATGGTCCACGGTAGCAGCACCACGGCCAGGGCGCTGCATAGCAGCATCTGTTGCCGACGAGCTCAGCGGTAGCAGCACGGTAGCACCACAGCCGCGACCACGGCCAGGGCGTTGCATAGAAGCATTAGCAGGTGGATAGCAACACCACGGCCAGAGCGCTACATAGCAGCATCCACCGTTGGCGAGCTCCGCGATTGCAGCACCACGGCCAGGGCACTGCACAACAGCATCCGCCGGCGGTGAGCTCCGTGGTTGCAGCACCACGGTGAGGGCGTTGCACAGACACGCTCTGCAATATCATGCGTGCACCAGGTGCTCCCTTCTGTGACCCCGACGATGCGCTGTATTGCTGTAACACCGATCGCAGCAAAAGGCCGGCGCTGGTGCTGCGGGTCGCTGGCTGGTGGAGTGTTCCAGGTTGCCGCCGGGCACTGCAAGCCATCCGCGGCTGCTCCGACGGGGTCGCTGGCGAATAGGTGGGAGAAGGATACGAAGACGAGAAGGATACGAAGGTCACTGGTAATCTAGCTCACGTAGGGGTGGACGCGTGGTGCACGGAGGCTGATTTCTTCCCTGAAATCATATGCTGATTTAGAACGTTTTCCTTAGTATTTTATGCCAAATTTTGACCATGAATTTAATTAACAAAATGTTAATACATGTCGCAAAAAATAGTATTATTGAAAACTATGTTCAACTCAGAGTTTTGGATTTCGTCAAAAAAAAATAAATTTGGTCCGAATTTCGCCCATCCCGTTCAGGCCCGGTAACAATGCAAACCGGTCCAAAAGATCGGCTTTTTTTAAATTCACAGCCCAACCCAGGGTCCAGCACAGCCCGCAGATAAGCCTGTGTAGTATAAGAGCATCTCCAACAGGCGCGGCAAAAGGCGCGCCCGCGCGGTAAAGTCAGCTTTTAGCGCACGCCGGCTGATTCCGCGCGCTCCAGCGGTGGCGGGAACTTATCGCGCGCGGGAAGCATTTGCGATTGTGCGGGAGAAAGTGGCACGCGGCGCGGTAGATTTGGCACGCCACTTAACGCGCGCCTATAAATTGCCACGCTCGCCACGCGCACAGCATAAGCCACGCGCCCTCTCCTCGCAACCTCGCCGCCTCGCCACCACCACGCCTCGCCACCACCGCGCCACCATGCCGCCGAGCCGCCGGGGTGCTTCGGGCTATCGCGGCGTCCGCGAGCGCCCCAACGGCTGGTACTCCCCGAGATACGGTCCGGCGACGTCCGGCTCGGCCTCGGGATGTTCCGGAGCGCGCAAGAGGCGGCCCGCGCGTACGACGCGGCGGCGTGGCGCTTGGACAGGCCCCGGTCGCAGATGAATTTCCGGGACGTCTTCACGCGCGAGCAGGCGCAGCGCGTGGCCCCTCCGTCGCGTCTCATCACCGACATGGACCGTGCCGACCACGCTCGGCGGCAGCGCCGCCTCCTCGTCGCCGAGGAGGACGAGCGAGCCATGGCGGAGTGGCGCCGTCGCCACCCGGAGGACGTCGCCAACGAGCATGCCTACTGGGCGGAGAGAACGGCAAGGCGCCGCGCGGAGCGTGCTGACCGGCGTCAGCGGAAGGCATTGGCGAACGAGCAGTGCGACATAGTTTCAGCAGGTGGGAGGTCGTTCTTCACCGCGGACGACGAACGTTGGGACGACATATGGATCTCAACCTCGGACGACACCGACGAGGATGATGGTGATGGTAGCGACTTGGAGTAGTTTCTATCGTTGTATGCCGTAGTAGTTTCTATCTATCTATCTATGCCGTAATAGTATCTATCTATCTATGTATGTCGAACTATCTATCTATGTATGTCGAACTATCTATCTATCTATGTAAAATATCTTGTATCGTTTTTTTTATCTATGCAAAAAAATGTTATAGAAGAGTGCGCGCGCTGCATTTTTACCGCGCCTGCTGGAGCTGCGCACGCGCGCGGCTTTACAGCGCGACTGTTGGAGCAAACGCTGCGCGCCGCGCCAAACCAGGCGACGGGCGCGCGCCAAATCAGTTTTTAGCGCGCGGCGCGTTCGGCGCATGTTGGAGATGCTCTAAGAAGCCGACTGAGCCACTCCTAACCCTATTTTCAGTTTCTCCTCCTCGCCCCTCTGTGCGGCGGCTGCAAGAAACGGAAGCCTATTGATCGAGGCGGAACCAGCTCCGCACCCACGAGCGGCAGCGCCGTCTTTGCACACATTGTCATCCTCCTCAAGCACTAACCACTTCCTCCCATCCTGCTCCTTGATCTCCTCCCTCCCGTCCACTTAGTTTGAAAGCTCCATGGGCAGTAGCCGCGCTGACCAGGCAAGTGGTGGCATCGCCATGGACTATTGTTGTACTATATCACTGCTTTTGGTTCTGATTCGTAGCGTTTTGATGCTCAGATTCATTTTCTGTTCTGGTTTGTTGAAATTTTTGGTCAAATTTCATCTAAAAATTCAAAGTTTTGTTTGTGCTTTTCATCCGAGATTTTCTGAAAAATTATAGAAAACGCGAATTTCGCATGTTCCGCCCCAGACCGGTAAAAATTACAAAACGAAATCCAAAACTCTGGTTCAAATATGAATCCAACAATATTTTTTTTTATGATATGCATTAACATCTTATCAGTTAAATATATATATGGTTAAATTTTGACACAAAATATGAAAAGGACAAACAAATCAGGACTGAGGTAGTAGCAATACATACGCACAAAATTAAACAAAACTCTGCATTCGTGTGACCGGAAAGTACTTGCCACGAATGCGTGAGGCCCTTTCCAGTGCTCCACCGTGGACAGGTGCTAAGCATGCCACATAAGCAAAAAAGTGACATGACACAACATTTAAGAAGGAGAGAGAGTAATTTGCTGACCCGAGGAAGAACCAATGCTAAGCGCGAGAACCTATGCAAACCACTTAAATGAAACAATTTGGCCAATGCATGAAAGACTTTAGGTGCTAACTCATTAAATAAAGTATGCTTAGCAACAATAAGTCAAGCACCTATGCATTGGGGACTTGAGTTGCTAAGGTATTTAATGTACTTAGCACCTCATCTAAGCACCTTTGCATTGGGAGAGGTCTGATAGCCCTCGATGAAAAGTAATCGCCTATGGATTGGGCCAACAATGTTCAGTACGCAGGGAGGGTTGGGCCTGTGCCCCTAATTAATCACAAATTAAAACTGCAAAGTCAGCCTTTACGTAGGGAACATAAGAATATTTTGGTAGGTGTAGCTTTACTCTTTCCAGAGTGAGCAGAGCAGGGCAATATAGCACGGCCACATGAAGAGCAGAGCGAATGGGCCGCCAGGAAGAGACATGACGAATCTTAGCTAGGATAAACTGTTTAGGGTCTCAAACTACATTTCAGAATAATATGGACGAAAGTGACGGAGATGGAGAACGTCATGGAGTTAATGATGAGGAATCTAATGAGGATACTGAGCCTGTTGATCATGAACCTAGTCAGGATTCAAATGTGTCATTTCATACTCTGGTTAATACAGCTCAAAAAAGGAAATTAAACAGTAGGAAAAAAGTGGATCAACAACCATTTCTCTCGAAAAGGAGGTTGAAACCCTTGATCTCTGCATCATTGTGATGCCCACACCATGTTTGTTATAGTTGATGCAAAGCATCAATGCAAAAATCATCAACAAGAGGAGTACAAAACTACGGCGACTACGACATAATCATTACAAATATGAATGCAACACTATGATTAAGTTGACTACTTCCGCAACAACGCCTTCAAGAAGGGATAAACATCCTCGCACCGACATCGCCCCGTTCAGTCGAAAATTTCCAGGACAAGGATTTTCATCTTACATGTCAACACTCGTTCAATAGACGCCGCCTTGAACAAGGTAACGAGGCTACTTCGTTGCCGCTGAGCCTGGCCAATAATCGATGTTTGAGTCACTAACTTGATAATGGAACTTCCAAAAGGCATGCCAGGCCAATAATCGATGTTTAAGTCACTAACTTGATAGTGGTACTTCCAAAAGGCATGCCAGCCATTACTCCATGCTAAACCGAAATGGTGCTAGGAAGGGGGAGGGATGCAATCATCCCACCATAGACCGTCAACATAGTCATTAGGAGGCCATACATGCTGTGGCACAAATCTGGTCGCTCCACTCCACACCGCCGTGAACCAACCTGCAGCATCCACAATTTCCATGGGGTGGGATGAATAGAGGCAGATGCCGCATAGCTTCATGTCAATGGGGAACTGCCGGCGCTCCCCAGCCCCATCAGCATCGTCTTGCGCCGGGAGCAGAATACTTGGTGACGCCCATCAAAGGCAGATGCGCCACCACAAAACACCAAATGTGCCACGCGCAGGCCACCGTCGCTCCCGCCGCATCATCCCCCGTGGAATGGTTTGATGCTAATAGTCGTCGTGCTGCTGGAACATCATCCGGCACTGCTAGGCTTGCCACTCGTAGCCGGCGCGCATGGCAACCAACACCGTCATTGCATCCCACCCTGCCCTCGAGAAGACATGCCGTCAACTTATACAACCACATTAGGCCACCGGGAGAGCCACCAGCCGCCGCCGCCACACCACTGTGCAACGGCTAGCTTGGAGAAACAATCTGGGAGATGCTACAGGTTGAAGCATAAAGATGACCATGGAGTACAAGATATTGCCAAGGGAAGAGTTGCAGTTCCCTTGGCAATACCCGGCTCTGGGTGTACTAGTCAATACCCAAGCTCGTTGTGGACACGTTTTATGTTCTCAGAGTTTCTTTCCCCACGTGTGTAAGTTGCATCTCCTCACTCTCCCATGTGCCTTCTCTATGCAAAGACAATAATCCTAAACACACGGACCCCAGGCTCCTTCCATCTATCTAAAACTAACCCTGTAAAGGTCCGTTAATGTAGCATTACCGATGCAGGGAAGATAGAAGTGTAACACGAAAATTGCTCCTTTACTCTACACCCAGTTGGAAAAGCTAAGCACAAGAGAGGATCTGGTTGTGCTTAAACCATCATGTACAATGAGATAATTAAGGCAGGAGAGACAGACGATGATCTGGTTCTACACAATTCCAAATGGCACATCACTCTTTATGTAGCTGTACTGTACGTGGGAGCTCCTCCCGCTCAGCTACGTAATGCATGATGGTTACGCTGTACTAGTAGTTTGTGGCTGAAGTGGCGCAAGGAGAAGAGCTGGATGGATGGTCAACCTGTTGTGGAGGAACTGGTTGTTGTCCAACGTTCACCGCCCCATGGAAGAAGAATAAACTCCGGCACCGCCTGTCGAACCATCAGCATCAGCATCAGGGCCTGCAACGCTCGTGGAGAATGTCGGCACGGGCATCTTTGGAGGAAGAACGGGCAATGGAGCCTCAAGCTGAAGCACGCCTAGCGCTTGTTTGATGGACGGCCGCACACCACTGTCGGGGTGCGCGCACCAGAGACCCACGACCAGCATGCGTTGCATCTGCGCTTGGTCCAAGTCGCCGTCCAGCCGCTTGTCAGCAGCCTCCAGAGCTGCGCCCTGGCCGTAGAGGTCCCAGACCCACTCCAGGAGGGAGGGCTTGACGGAGTCGTCCCGGGGCCTCCTGCCGCAGCACATCTCCAGCAACACGATGCCGAAGCTATAGACGTCAGATGCGGTGCTTGCTCTGCCGGAGGCCGTGTACTCTGGGTCCATGTACCCCATGGTTCCTGCCAGAACCACCGTGGGCAAGCTGATCCCGTGGTCGAGGAGCTTCGCAAGCCCGAAGTCGCCGAGCTTGGCACCCAAGGACGCGTCCAGCATGACGTTGCTGGGCTTCACGTCCCTGTGCACCACGCATTTCTTGCACTCTACATGCAGGTAGAGCAGTGCCGAGCCAAGCCCCAGCGCGATCTCGTACCTGCTCAGCCACGGCAACACGCTGCCACCCGAGTTGTAGAGGCGGGCATCAAGGCTGCCGTTAGGCACCAGCTCGTAGACGAGCAGCAGCTCGCCGCTGCTGTGGCACCAGCCGACGAGCTCGACCAGGTTCCGGTGTCGTAGGCGGCTTATGATGGTGACCTCGGAGACATACTCCTTCCTCCCCTGCCGGGAGCTCTTGGATATCCTCTTGACGGCGACATTGGGACCCAGGTCGCCGCCTAAGGACCCCCTGTAAACCGACCCGAAGCCACCTTCTCCGAGCTTTCCGTCCTCAGAGAAGTTGTTGGTCGCAGCGGCCAGTTCGCCATACCGAAATCGCCTCGGGCCGGAGCCATTCTCGAACTTGAGCTCTTCGTCCAAGCTGCAATCTTCCAAGTCAGACATCTCCTTCTCCCTCATCCGCCGGCGCCTCCTCATCATTAGAAACCACCGGATCAATACGCCGATAAAGGCAACTGCTAACAGCACGGCAGCACCAGCTGCCCCGGCGACCGGCCAGATCATTTGTTTCGAGGGAATTTGAGGGACCTTATTGGGCATCGGCGGCGTTCCTGGGGGCACCAAATTCACCTCCATCAACGTCGAGTCAAAAGACCAGGCGAGCACGCGGTGCAGCTCCGTGGAATACCCACTAGCAGCAGAGAACCCAATGGCCACCTCCGGGGGGAGCAAGCTCTTTAGGTCAATGGTGCTGTTGAGCTCGTACCTTATGCCACCATCACTGCGGTCGAGCTGTAGGGCGATGGCGAGAAGTTTCGTGCTGCTGTTGTAGCTCACCAGCGCAATCATCGGCTCGGTGCGATCTGTGAGTGTGCCCATGGGCAGCACCTCCACCACAGTCGAGTTGATGGAGTTGACATC
>NC_057803.1:738770695-738815576 GCF_018294505.1 Triticum aestivum | reverse complement strand
TGCGTGGGAGCCCACCATTCACTGATTAATTACCTGCAAGTTTATCTTTTAGTTTCTTGTTCACTAGTTTGGCTTATGGGAGAAAACAACAACAAAATAAGTGCACTTGAGGATCTTTATAAAATTTACCTTGAGCTTGGTCATGATATATTTAAAGAAAAGAAAAAAGTTTGTTGATGTGTGTCCTTTTAATATTGATCCTGACATGATTTCTGAAGAGAGAAAAAGAAAATGTTATTAGTATGCATTTTATTAATATTATCTATGCCAATGACATGGAAAGTTGTAAGTTTGGCGAGGGCAAATTGGAAAACTCTTTTTCTATTGATGATGATGCCTATGATATGCCCAACAATTAGGCCATGATGCTCACAGAACCAACCCAAGAGCTGTTGCCCAGAGTTGAGAGAAGCTTTGGGCAATACAAAAGTTTTAAATAGCCAACTATAGTTAGGGTATAGCTCAACTATAGCTGTTTGACAAGGGTGCCGCTAAGTGACCAGCTAGAGGATTCATGTATAATTGTGCGATAAAATATGAAATGGCCGGATATAACATCGCTATAGACCCACGACAGCTGATTTGGATCGGAGGATCGCCGCTGTTTGGCATAGCCCGCTATCTAAGACAATGTACAATACTTGGAGATAGCTATCATCACAGGCACAGTAATTAGCTTAAGCCATAACCTGATACATGTGGGAATTCACCAACCCTGCAGAACGAAGTCGGTCAAATTAAGCAGCCGAAGCAATTTCACATGTATAAAACGAACCAATTGAGAGAGATGTTTGGATTAACACACTTGTTTGTTTCAGAAAAAGTTTAACTGGTGATCAATATACATCTGCGCGGCACAGCTGTCTCTCGTCGTATTATGAAATTTCCCACCCATGTCCCTACAAGTTGCCACACATTAAAACAGAAACAGCTACCGTGCATGACTGGGTCTTGATTAAGATTATATTGTTATGCAGAACTAGCATACAACCTATGTGGAAACAAAATCAAGGAAAATGACTCTTGGACTAATCTACATAAGTCTTGGTCCCATTTGTTTAAAAGTAATGGCCGGCTACTGCATCTTCTTTGGTCGCTTTACGGTGTTCAGTCTCAAATGTGGAAACAACCCAGAAGTCAAACATATGAGATATTTAAAATCCTCCACGGAGGATATAAATATGAAGGTTTGAGAAAAACAAACAGGCTGGTGCTACTTTGTAGTGTAATGACCTGTATGAACCCTATGTGGCGAAGTTTCTGACTGGAGTTCGGATGCAACCTCCGGAACGAACGGCAACAAGCATCAGAGATGTCCTTGGGAGGATGGTGGCCTCCTCAGTATGACGCACACATCATAATTGTCCAAACCTTAATGTTGGGCAAGGGATGGAAGTATCCATGCAAACAACCTACACTCAACCAGTGCATACATTAGGAAATTTCCAATCATGTTCCTACAAATCCCCACACATTAAACTAAATAGAAATTGCTACCTGATATATCACCTCTTTGAGTTGCCGTGAATGAACCAGTCCTGATAGGAATAAATAATTATACAGAACTAGCATACAACCTATGTGGAAACAAAATTAAGGAAAATGACCCTTGGGCTAATCTGCATAAGTCTTGGTCCCATTCTTTAAATATAACAGTCGGCTACTGGAACTTCCTTGGTCGAATTAGGGAGTTATCTCTCAAATGTGAAAAGAGGAGAAGGAAAACATATGAGATATCTAAAACACTTCCGCTACGGCCAAGCTGTTATTTTTTTCTCACAAACCCTTCATTTTTCTCTCAAACATATTAGGGAGTTATCTGGCACCACAAGCTGTTTGTTTTTTTTCTCTCAAACCCTTCATTTTTTTATCCTCCTGGAGGTTTTTAGATGCACACTCAATCGAGTGCATCCATTAGGAAATTTCCTACATTAAACTAAATAGAAACAGCTACCTGGCATCACCTCTTTTACTTGACGTGAACGAACTAGTCCTGATTGGAAATAATTATACAGAACTAGCATACAACCTATGTATTCGCAAAAAAAAAAACAACAACAACAACAACAACATACAACCTATGTGGAAACAAAATTAAGGAAGATGACCCTTGGGCTAATCTGCATAAGTCTTGGTCCCATTTGTTTAAATATAATGGCCGGCTACTGGAACTTCCTTGGGCGCATTAGGGAGTTATCTCTCAAATGGGAAAACAGCGGAGAAGGAAAACATATGAGATATCTAAAAACTTCCACGGAGGATAAAAAAATGAAGGGTTTAAGAGAAAAAAGGTGCTAGTTTGTAGTGTAATGACCTGTCTGACGAACCCGTATGTGGGGAAGTTTCTGACCGGAAATCAGATGCAACCTCCGGAACAGCGTCAACAAGCATCAGAATGTCGACGGGCGGATGTGGTGGCCTCCTGAGTATGATGCAAACAACAGAATTTTACAAATATTAATGTTGGCCCGGGGATTGAAGAATTCATTCATAAAACTTACACTGAACAAGTGCATACATTAGGATAAGAAGAAAACCATATTAATTCATTGTTCCAGAATCACTTGCACTACTCATCGTGGTGTTTCAAGACCGACAACAAGAGAGACAATGAAACAAACAGCCTACGAGCCTATGAATGAAGAATGACAGCGTGTGAACAAATAAAAAACAGAGTTTGATGAACTAATAGATTCATTCAAAATGGCATCTCTAAATCACTGGCGTCCAAGACGCAGCCGTATTAGAGTATGAAGCAGACTTCAAGGATCTTGTGGAGTTCGGCGTCATCAGGGTGGGCGGAAACTGGCCGGAGAGGAGAGGGCAGAGACTCAGAGGTGAATGACGTGGGAGTGGGAGCGGGAGCAGGCTGAGGAGATGACCTCGATTCCGACGGAGGATAGGTTTATGGGATCCCGCCTGAGAGCTCTGCCGGTAGATGGAGCGCAGGTGCGCGGCAGCGCTGACCTACGGAGGTGGAGGAGACACTGGCGGCCGCTGGAGTGGTAGCACATGGGCCTTTTGGGTAAGATTTTTTTTGTCAAAGTATGTGGGCTTATTTCTGCTTCTCGACGACATGTCCTAACTGGGCCTCCAGAATTTGGCCTGCAGATTCTTCTTCATAAAACCATATTTTCAAATTCCCGTAAAAAAAACCACATTTTGAAAACACTGCAAACTATGCTCGGTGATGGCCCCTTTTTTTTAGAGAAAAGGCATACGCCTGACTTTATAGATAAAGCCATAAGGCAGGTAGCAATAACAACGAAGGAAAGAGTCAACACACCAAGCCACAACGGAGGCGGGAACACAGAGTGAATAGTCAGGTACATGGCACCCACGCAAGTACACGGCACGTAGGCCGGAGGAAAATCATCCCACTACGATAAAAGCAAGCGCCCACCAAAAGCCCTTAATCATCCTGCGCTTGTCTGCATAATACAGACGCCGTCGTCCGAATTTTGGAAGTCAGCCCCGATAGCGCCTCATGGTCGACGTCCTTAGTCAATGATTTCCACTGCTGCAGGAGAGCACAGGATTGAAATAAGCAGTCAGCAGGCTTAGTAGGAAACACATGCTCAATAGTAAACTTGTTCCTAGTAGTTCAGAGGGACCAGCAAAGCGCTCCCAAGCCAACCCAGAAGATCCGCCTCGAAACTCCAGAAAGGGTATGGTCAGAGAATGCAACTCGGCGAAGGAGGCAGGGGCCCAGGAGACCCTTAACCACTCCCGCATGCAGCTCCAAATGAGCTTAGCCAGGTGACAATGGAAGAAAATATGCTTCGTGTTCTCAGCATCACCGTAGAGGGCACAGAACTGAGAGCCTGGGCCATTTCTCTTTCGAATTTGATCAGACGAGGGCAACCGACGCCGGAAATCTTGCCACAAGAAGATTTTGATCTTTGGGGGAATGCGAGCCTTCCAGATCGGGGAGAAATGAAGGTCACTGTGAGAGGTGAGTCTCCACACCACCAGTCAAGCCAAAATCTAATCGAGGAGCCATCCCCCACTACAAATTTAACAAAAGACTGAAAAATCGGCCTAACTTTTACCAAAGACTTCCAGAACTGCGAGCCACCTCGCGGCACGGCAAACATCGGGCTCAAGGAAGGAAAATATTTAGCTTTCAACATGTCCAGTCACGGGGGCTGGTCCTCAGCACTCATAATCTTCCACCACCATTTAATAAGTAAACACTTGTTCATGATGGACGTATTAATGATCCCTAACCTCCCAAGGTTTTTGGGGCGACATATCAATTTCCATTTAACGAAGCAATATTTGCGGCGATTGTCCGCCGCATTCTAGTAAAAAGCCCCCCGATGCTTATCAAAACTCGCATGGATCCCAGCGGACAGGAGGTAAAATCCCATCAAGAACATGGGGAGGGAGGAGAGGCAGGCATTAATTAGAGCAACTTTATCCGCATTCGAGTTATATCTGCCCCGCCAGGGTAGAACCCTGTTGCCCATCCGGGGCAAAATATTTAGCATGAAGCACATCCGGGGAGATAGGAAGACCTAGGTACTTGAAAGGATAGGAGCCCAGCTTACAATTAAGAAGGTGAGCCACTCGCATGGCTTCCGAATCGTCCACTCCCGTAACCACCACTTCACTTTTGGCAAAATTAATCTTAAGCCCCGACAACGCCTCGAAGCAAAGAAGAATAAACTTTAGGTGTGGTAGGCAGGCATCATTTAGCTCAACCATGATAATAGTGTCGTCCGCGAATTGGAGATGGGTCAGACCAGAGGGGATAAGATGAGAACTGACTAGAGAGATATGCCCCGAGGCAGCTGCCCTAGAAAGCAAACGAGATAGAGCATCCGCAACAAAATAAAAAAGGATAGGCGAGGCCGGATCCCCCTGCCGCAGGCCCCTACCATTGGCAAAGAATTTGCTCACCTGGCCATTAACCTTAATGGCAATGTGACCTACCGAGACCAACTGCATAATTCTATGGACGAGCGGACCCTCAAAACCTTTAGCCAACAGCACCCTACGCAGAAAAGGTCAACTCACCGAATCATAGGCCTTTTCAAAATCAAGCTTAAGAATCACCGCTTTCGACTTACGGATCTTAAGATCATGGACGATCTCATGCAAGCACAAGACACCATCTAGGATGAAGCGGCCTTTAATGAAGGGCGATTGGAAAGGACTGATGGTGCGGTGGGCAATGGGAGAGAGGAGAGAGGCCAACCCTTTGGCCGGAGATTTGGCAAAGTTATTAATAAGAGCAATTGGCCTAAATTGCGAAATCAGACCCGCGCCCTTGACTTTAGGAATAAGAGTAATGACAGCATAATTAAGGTAGGAAACATCCACCGTACCCAGCCAGAAACCTTGAATAACATTACAAATGAGACCCCACAACTGCGGCCAGAATTTTTTAAAGAAAGGGATTGAGAAACCATCAGGCCCAGAGGCAGCGTTCGGGTTAGCCGAGCTAATCACCTACCAGATCTCCTCGTCAGATAAGGGAACCATCAGGCCCAGGTTTTTGTTCGGAGAGAGTGTAGACCCCACATCCCAGAAACCAGAACACAGATCCACCCCATGATCAGGCTTAGAACCCAGGAGGTTGGAGTAGAAATCCACAATGTGATCCAAAATGAAAGCTTGATCCGAGATTCTAACGCCATCAATTAACAGGGAGTCAATAAAGCATCTGCGGCGTCTACCATTAGCGATCGCAAAGAAGTAAGCCGTTATCGCATCCCCTTTCAAATTCCAATTAAGGGCCCCACGTTGGTGCCAATAGATTTCCGACTGATGGTGCAGAGCCAACAAGGCATCTTCCAGGGCATATCGAGTAGCCCATTGAGAGGTGGAAAGACCAGAAGAGTCAGCAGAGAGATCTAGGACCTGGATTTGAGATTCAAGGGAATCCTTTTCTTTACGCACCTCCGATGCCCTATTTCTAGACCATCCTCGTCAGAATTTCCGAAGCTCATAGGATAGCTTATGCCAATCATCAAGAGGCCCAAAGGAGCGGCGAGGAGAAGTGAGAAAGCTAGACATCTTAGAACCCACATATCACAAAAGCCCTCAACCACCAGCCAAGAGGCATCAAATTGGAAGTGAGAAGACGAGGTGAGAGCAAGGATACCCGCGTCAAGGACTAGGGGAACATGGTTAGACCCAACCGCGGGCCTGGCCTTAAGCAGAGCACGGGGAAACAAAGAATCCCAACGGACAGACATGAAGACCCTGTCCAGCACCGACTGGACAGGGGAAGCTTGATGATTAGACCACGTGAACCGCGGCCCCACCCTAGGAAGCTCACGAAGAGCACTATTGCTAATGAAATCACTAAAAGCATTGGCCAGAGGCCACGAGAAATTAGCATTGTTCTCGGTGATGGCCCCTGACTCAAAAATGTCCCTGCATCATTTTTATACCTTCTGATTCTGAATTAATCCTGCGTAATCCCCCGACAATTTTCCCTCCGATCTTTTTGCTGGTCAGCTATTTGGTGGAATGTAGACAACTAGACAGGTTAGGTCCGATTAGAAAAGAATCTTTGAAATAAATATGCCCTCTGATATAAGATACTCCATTGAAGGAGAAATTATTACTCTGGCATTTCTACGTACAACAATGAACAAGAATTCATCAGCAAAAAAAAGAAAAAAAATACAACGAACAAGAATTACACGTCCTGGGTACAGAAATGATTCCTCAAGCTATTCTACGTACAAGAATGAACAAGAATTATACATGATGGGTCCTCAGAAAACAGCTCACACATTTGGGCACACAACTAGATCATCGTAGATTAAGCATTGGTGTGTTCCCTACGGGCCATTCTTTCCGCTCCTGCCCCCAACCTAGGTGGCAGGAGGCGATATTGGCCGATCTGCTACCCTGCTCTTTGTAGAGTACTCTAGGCTGAGTAAAAAACTCCAAAGGCTTGGTTTTCAGCCATCCAAAGCTCACACATCACTGTTCTTTTACAGAAAAGGAAAAAATCATCATTTTCATGTTAGTAATTTTGATGATATTATTGTTGCAAGTTCATCACAGGATGCAACTAAGGCATTGCTTAGATCTAAGAAGAGACTTTGCTCTAAAAGATCTTGGTGACTTGCACTACTTGGGAATAGAAGTAAAGAAGGTAAAAGATGGCATAGTCTTGAGTCAAGAAAAATATGTGTCAGATGTGTTAAAACGAGCAGGTATGATGAATTGCAAGATTTCAAATATGCCTCTCTCAACTTCTGAAAAATTATCTGAGGAAGAAGGTGAGCCTTTGAGTGCTGAAGCATCTACAAACTATAGAAGTGTGGTAGGTGCCTTGCAATATCTAACACTTACAAGACCTGATATATCTTTTCCCATCAATAAAGTATGTCGGTTCTTGCATACCCCTACTCTTGCACACTGGACAACAGTAAAGAGGATCTTGAGATATCTGACAGGTACTATGAGTATAGGTTTGAAAGTCACAAAGTCAACATCAACATTGGTGAGTGCATTCTCTGATGCTGATTGGGCAAGTTGTCCTGATGATATAAGGTCAACAGGGGGCTTTGCTGTTTTCTTTGGACCAAATCTCATATCATGAAGTGCACGAAAACAAGCTACTGTGTCAAGATCAAGCACAGAAGCTGAGTATAAAGCCTTGGCCAATGCTACGGCGGAATTAATATGGGTTCAAACCTTGCGGAATGAGCTTCGTGTAAATCACTCTCCTGCTGCACGTTTGTGGTGTGACAATATTGGTGCCACTTATCTTTCGGTGAATCCAGTGTTTCATGCAAGAACAAAGCACATTGAGGTGGATTATCATTTTGTGCGTGAAAGGGAAGCTAAGAAGCTACTTGATATTAGGTTCATTCCCACAAATGACCAAGTTGCAGATGAGTTCACTAAAGCCCTATCTTGGCGTAAATTGGAAGAGTTCAAGAACAATCTCAACTTGATGAAGTTATGATTGAGGGGGAGAGTTAGAATACTTGTATACGTATATATGGTGTACTATAAACCATATATACGCTGTAGGTCCAGGTGCGGTAGCTTTTCCTTGATGTAATCCTGTTGGTAGGTTGTTGGAGGATCTCTATCTTGTTTAGCTAACTTGGAGACCAAACCACAACCTAACCAACTAGATCCTTGTAAACCCTAGCCACATTGTGGCCTATATAAACATGCAACGCGTCCCTGCTAGGCATACGCTTAACGCAATCTTTCACACATCTCGTTGCACAACTCCACGGTGCGCGTCATACGCAGGGGCAGCATCAAAATACATGAAGAGGCTGGCGGCACCGGCACCGGCACAATTGGCAGCTGGCTCAAGAACGATGGGCCCTACAGGATGTCCCCCGGGCACAACGAGCTCGTGGTGGTCGGCTGCAACATGGTGGCGACGGTAGAGGAGGAACACACCAATAGCACCAAGAGCGCATGTGCCTCCTTCTGCAGCGACTCCACCTACTATTCCCCATATGAGAGGAGAGGCCCCCGCGGCAAGGTTTGTTCCGGCATGGCCTGCTGCCAAACGGACATCCCCTTCTTGATGCACACCAACTTGAACGTGCGCTTCAGATGGTTCGGCTGGAATCGCACGGGGGAGGATATGTGGGAGACGCCGCGCGTGTTTATCGCGGAGGTCGGGTGGTTCGATATGCCTTGGGTCTCCAACGAGCTTTACTGGCTAACCGGCGGCCGTGGGCAAGGTCTTGGTTACCGAATGAGACTAGTAAACGTGGTTACCACGGTTACCGAGAAATACCAAAAATATTTCAAGCGAATTTTATAGTTGAATTTTGAGTTTAAATTAGTGAATGAACGAATATACGAACTAGAGACCTCTCAAAATAGGAACTAGGTTGCTACCAATACGTCAGAACCAACTCTCGTGAAATTAATTAGATCCTATGTACTTTACTGTAAATCCAGTGTTTAAATTCAAAAATTTATAAAAAATGGTATTTTTTGCTCGGTATGGTGATTTACCAAAGGGCACGGAAATACGCGGTAACCATGGGAAATCTTAAAATTTCGACCGGTAACCAAAACCTTGGCCGTGGGTCTCCGTCGAAAAAAGTCATGCAGGTTCCCCTTCGACTGGCGTGGGGTGTCAAGCCGTCGGGTGCAGCTATTTTCCGTGGCCATGAAGATTATAAATGCCCCTCGAACGTAACCCACGCCATCTGCAAGAGCAGTAACAGCGTGTGCTTATCGGATTACGATCGAGGCTACATTTGTTTCTGCGAGGGAGGTTACGACGGCAACCCCTACATCACCGGCAACGGTGGATGCCAAGGTACCTACATTGGTTTGAGCACAACTCTCAGATATATACAGCGTGTATAATATGTAAGATTCGATCTATCTAGCTATTTGTCGTATTATTTTATTTACTCAAACATGACGCAAGCATTTGTCCACCTGGATAAAATTATATGCTCTATTGATCTTAATGGTAATGGCTTGGATTAAAAGATAAAAAAAAGTTAAGTGCGACCGAGAAGGATAAAAGAAGGTAATATAGGAAAAATACAGCTTACAACTGGATGTAGTTACACCAATGTCTCATATACTACCATGTGATATTGCCGCAAAAAATTATATATACTACCATGTGATAATATATACTACTTTATCATTTTTAGTGTGTTCACATATTATATCTAACATACTCCAAAGTGAATTAAATGAAAAAATTACAAGTGAGCCCATAGATTTCACTATCTTTTTAAAAAACGCAAAAAGGAGTGTGCTAAAAATAGATAAGGTATATTCTTATATACTACATACTACGAGTACATATGATCTCGGACGACAGATACTACCTAGACCCTATGAAACAAACATGGGTGTAACTACACCCAGTTGTAGGAAAAACCCTCTCTCTCTCTCTCTCGCTCTCTCTCTCTCGCAAAAGTACAAATGAGTAACCGGGGAGTGGTAGATCTAAAAGAACAAACAATTAACGTCGGATAAAAAGAATGTGTGAATCAATTTCAACGTGCTAATATATGTGAGCATGATCATAAATCATATACTCGATATGGATCTGTGAAAGTTACCGTCTTAGATATGCATAAAGGCAAAACTTTGTACTCTCATTATTGATAGTATCTCCAAAAATATCACGTTAGGTAGTTAATTATATTACCTTCATAATACGCAACTTTGGTTAGTTTTATCATTTAAGTTACAATCACAAGGCATTGTTGTAGTTACTTTATAGCAGGATCTAGCCTTTTACCTCCACCACGAGGGGCCGAACCTGGGTAAAACCTCGCATCTCTCGGTTCCGACCAACCCCAACAAGCTACTACCTAGTTGTTATAGCCTCACGAGTAAGTCCTCACACTATGACATCTGTTGTGACAAACCACGAGAACTGCCATTTTCCAAAACTGCTCAATTAATCATCTTCTTCAAGCAAACCAACTGAGATAATATTGAGACGAAGTGCCTCAACATGTATCATTGATTTGAAGACTAACCTTGTACCATTTGCGGTGTCCAAATGCACATCTCCTTTTCCAATGATGGCTGCCCAATCATTGTTCCCCATCTTCACAACACCAACATCACCGGATATATAGTTAGTGAAGAGCTCTCTATGAGATGTGGCATGAATCGTAGCACTGCTGTCCGGTATCCAAATCATCTCGTCATCATCCACAAGGTTGATGGTTTCTTCAGAAACAACATTGATCCTCTCCTCAACAGTGAAACCAAATATATCCTCATTTTCTTCATGCATAACAAGCATAATGTCCTCTTCTACTACAGTAACTCTATTGTCTTATATGTCACTATCACTATCATCTTGCTTATGATCTTGCTTCTTCTTTTTCTTTTTGTATTTCTTCCACTTGTCACATTGCCACTTAATGTGGCCCTTTCTGATAGCAATGATGGCACTCATAATCAGCATACTTGCTTCTAGATTTACTCCTAGCTCTTTCTGCCCCTTTACCCGGACATCTGCTCTTGCTTCTCCCCTGGACTGAGTGACCAACACCTCTGAATGTGAGGAAGAACTAGCTTTAGTCAGCTTTCTGAACTCTTCATTTAGTACCCTGGTTTTCACAAGATTCCAAGTGACAACTCCATTAGGTGCTGAATTGCAAACCCTGACCTTAAATGTCTCACAGTTGTCCGGTAATGAGATTAGTAGCAGCAAGGCTCTCACTTCATCTTCAAATTTATTCACATTGAGTAAAGCTGATTTATAATGCCTTAGAACGTATTCACATGATCTGCAACTAGAATGTTCTCTTTGTACCTCAAGCACATCAATTGTTTGATCAAGAACATCTTGTTTGGACCTTCTTTTCGGGCAAACAACTCTTCCAATTTCTGCCATAAGGTGCGTGCATGTGTCTCATCAATGATATGGTTCAAAACATTTTCATCGACCCATTGCCGAATAAACCCACAAGCTTGGCGATGAGGTGCCTTCCACTGGCCTTCCTCAATGCCCTCCGGCATCTTAGTGGAGAACAATGGCATCCAGTATTCTTTCACATATAACAAGTCCTCCATCTTGCCCTTCCATGCTTGACAATTTGTACCATTCAAAGATATCATCATGCTAGTGTTCACTTCCATCTTACATCACAAGAAACTCAACAATTAGCATAAGTAAACCAAGGCTCTGATACCACTTTGTTGGGACTAGACAACAATAATGAGTTGCACAAATTCACCGACACGGCAAATAGCACACTACATAGCCCCCTCCACTTGTAATGAACTTTGAGGACAACTCCAACAAACAAGTAAGCAGCCGAATAACACAAACAACATGCACATTTGACACAGGATTTAATGTGGAAAAACCTCCTCAACTTGAGGAGTAAAAAACCACGGCTGTGGACCGACCGGTCCACATATCTTCACTATGACAATGATGAGTACAAAGTCTTCTGTAGAACCGCTAGAGAGATTTACAACACACTCTCCACATTGCCAACCAGCAACAGCAACAACAACCACAAGAAGCAAGATTTCAGCAAAGCAGAGTTTACACAACTTTTTACTCTTCAGTGCTTTGCAAACTGCTCTTAAACTGCTGACAATACCAAATTTGGTAGACAAGTAGACACACAATTTTTTGAGATCCCCTTCAAATTTTAGCTCAACGGACACCGTTTGTCTACCCAAACTGTTCGTCTCCCAAAACTACTCTGTTCTGAAACTGCTGCAGTCAGAGCTGACAAAACCACTCTCAAATCTGATGCTCCACTGACCCAATCCTCAAACCAGGTAACCAGATTGAAGTGCTCAAAGTAAGGAATGAGCTCACCAGGTTTGAGGTCGATCCAAGCATGTTTGAGCTTCCAATCACCAGCTTGAACACTGTGTAGTTAGAAGCAGCAAATCAGGACAAAACCTCTGCTTCTTCTTCTTCCTCTCTCTCAGGTTGTGTTTTTTCTTGTGTGATCTCTCTCACTCTCACGAATGGCAGCCACCGCCAGCAGGGGTGTAGTGGCTAGGGTTTTCTCCTTGCTTCACTTCCCTTGGAAGTGCACTCAATTGTTTATGCAACAAAGATCAACGACTGACATGTGTTGGACCTATGGGCTGGTGTTGGGCTGCCAACACACCTCCATGTGGAGGGACTTAGCGCTCAACACAAATCGCTTAGGGAGTTTGCTGTCAGAAATGACCTAATAGACATATCCTCGTGTTTAGTGAATGAAAGGCCCCTGGGTGGGATTCAGACAACAGTTGTTGCAGTCACAGATCCTCCCAAATAAGTACAGTATTACCATCTCGAACAACAGCAGACGTGATCCCCCTATAAACATCAGATAGCTGGAAGACATATCACCGCAAGAAGGATCCACCTAACTTCACTGGCGTGAGGCCCCTTGTAGACATAGTAAGTCGATCATGTCAATTGAATCCAGGGGATGCCACTTTTGTTATAAAATTTGTGTAACTGTTTGAGAAGTAGACTTTTATTCTGTAGATTTAGGTCCATAATTCCCATGCCCCCTTTTGCTTTGGGTTTACACACCATATCCCACGCTGCCAAAGAGTTGTCTTGACGACACCATCCACATATATTCTTTTCCTCCAGAGACAATGCCTATGCAGCTTGTCTTGGTGCTCAATGATCGTAGGGTGGATCTTAATAGAACACATAGCATAGCAAGTGAAGTGAAGCCCGAGTTGATTAAGGTGAGCTTTGACCCATAGTCCATCAATGATCTTGCAACCGAGATCCTTCTTCCAAAAGAGACACAATAGGCATCAGATCGGTGGCGGACGGCTTGGTCGTCCCCATGGGGAGACCCAGGTACGTGAAGGGCATGTTCCCCATGCCGCAGCCAAAGATGCCTACAAATTCAGGTGCAACAGAGGGTTGTATGTTGATGGGGATCAAGGTAACATAGTCCATCAAGATCCCTTTCATACATCTCGCTTGTTCAGGGGAGGCAGGAAATACGATGATTGTGTCGTGTGTCGTCTACATATTGTATGCCAGGGTAATCATTTGAGGGGGACGGTATTGGTAAGACCAGCGGCTCCTTAGCATAGGCATCATTGATCGCTGCTTCTAGCTAATGAGTTGCAAGAACTAATATCAAGGGGAACAACACCCCCCCCCCTAGAGAACGCCACTTTTGCAGTAGAACATACAGCCGGCTACACCATTAAGCAGTACTGTCTGTCGAACCGAGGATGCAAGAGATCCAGCGCAGCCACCTCTCATCAAAACGCATATGACGCGTGATGTCCATCATGGGGGCGCATTCAATTGAGTCAAACGCTTTGGTGAAATCCAACTTGAGGGCAAAGGCCTCTCTTTCGGAAGCTCCACATTGATGAATGTACTCAAACGCAAAGGCCAAATAGTCTTGGATAGAGCACTTGTTGAGGAAATCGTACTTGTTGCGGTGGATTATCCGCAAAACGACCTTTTGCAATCTGTTCGCCAAGATTTGGTGATGATTTTTAGGCAGCAATTCAGCAGCGTGATGGGCCTATAATCATTTGCCATCCCTGATGACTGTACCTTAGGTATGAGAGTCAAAGAATAGCTGATAGAAGTCATGCTTACTGATGTGCCAGCAGCTTTTCAGAAAACAACCATTAAATCCATCCGAACCCGGAGCTATATCTGGGGCCATCTCCTTAACCACCTGATCTATCTCTTCCGACGTGAAGGGACCGTGAGTTCTTCCAATCCATCAATTTTCTTGACAATAGATGGTAGATCGAAGGTCATATTAACCTCATTTGATTGGCCCAGCCTATTCTTGTATGCATGAAACAAAGCGGCCTGGAGTATGATCCGTCACAGTCGTGGCATCTTCAAGTCTAAGGGATGCAATCGAGTTGTGCCTAACACACTCGGAAGCGATGGAGTTGAAGAACTCCGTGTTGTCGTCCCCCACCTGAAAGTAGCAGACCGTGCACCTCTTCTTCCGGTACTTGTTCTTACATTCCAACAGCTTGATTAGATGAGATTTTAGGATGCACGTAATGTTTCTCTCTGAGATAGTGAGTGCTCTTTGCTCTTCTATCCCATCAAGCTACAATAGGACCTGATTGGAATTGGCAATAAGCATAGACAACCGAAATATTTTCCTACTCCAATCTTTAAGAGTGTATCTCAGGTTTTCAGTTTTCGCATACGATGGCCGTAGACTTCTTTGCATGATGTGGCTTCTCCCAAGAAGACAACACCGCTTGGTGGAACCCCTCATGTTTGACCCAATAGTTTTCGAACCGAAAGATGTTTGATTTTGGGACGGAGGACTCTAGTCCATGGTTATCACACATGGTACATGGTCTGAGACCGGTTTGCCGAAAGCCATGACCATCGTGTTAGGGTATTTAAAAGTCCAATTCACAAAAGTAAAGTACCAGTCCAGCTGTTCAGGCAGCGGCGATTGTTGCATATTGCTCAACGTGTATGATGGCCCCTTTATCGGGAGCTCAACAACATATTGCGAAGAATCATGTCGTCGAAAGTGATCATGTCATTCACATCTCCACCGGGATTGTTCCTGTTATCCTGCGCACGGATGTAATTGAAATCACCTATGATTAGCCAGTCCTCATTATCATCTATGTCCATATTAAAGAACTAATCAATGTTCACCTGCCGAAACAAGGACCATACACATTGATTAGATTCCAAGATGTTGCAGAATGCACCGACGTAAACTGAACTCCAATCGCAAAAGACTTTGTAAATAAGGTTGTTCCAGTAAACACAACACTGTTCCAGATAGCGATAATCCCACCCGATAATCCATGCGACAGAACAAACAGAAATTTATCAAAAAATTAGGACAGAAAGACTTGATCAAATCTAAATCAAAGTCTGAACGCTTGGTTTCCTGAATGCAAAAGACCGAACATCCACTGCTTTCGATGGCGTTACGAAGGGCGAGCTAGGCTTTTCTGCACTAGTGTGGGCATGCTGATGGTAGGCATCCATCCCAGCTTTGGACAAATTCCAACACCGTATGCAATTTGCGTCTTGTACGGCCATTTTTGAAAACCCAAACAACTAGGCATAATGCCTCGAATTGGTGATGCAAGACCAGGAAAAAATTGGGGCCCTTTCAAAGATGCCGAGAAACAATGTGCTCTCGGGCGGAACCTTCTCGCGTACCCGGAGACACTCTGTTGAAAATGTCTAGTTTTCGACATTCTTCAAATGACCCCAACTTTTCCAAGCATGTGGGTATGCCCATGGTAGGCATCCATGTCTGGTTTGAACGATTTCCGATATCCTATGAAAGTTGTGACACATCTGGCCATTTGTCACCTTTTTTGACAGAGAAAACCCAAAAATACAAAATATGTCAAAAAACAAAACAACTTGGCATGGTGTCTTAAATTCGTCATACAAGCCACTGGAAAACAAAATGGGATCATTTTAAGGACGTCGAAAAACAACGTGCTCTCGGACGGAGCCTTGTGCCCTACCCGGACACCCTACAATGAACATGATGTTTTTTCTACGCAGATACAAAAAAATGTTTGGGGAAATTCAAATAAAAATTGGTTTCAATTTTTAATTCGCATTTTATGCTTTTTAAATTCCAAATTTGTTAGTATTTTTCAAATGTTTAGGGAAACATGGTGTTAGTATTCTACACGCACACACCCAGAGTAGGATACATAGGCGCTTAAAGCAGGAACACCACCCCTAGCACTACCGCCGCAAAGAGATGAAGTCACACATGACGAACCGTGGGCTCCAAGGCGGCGCCTTCAGGAAGGGAACGACATCGGAGCGACGCCACCGCCTGATCCGAGGATCAGAGTTTCCCCTGGAGCCGCATGACGGGCAATGAGAGCCGCGATGACGCCTTCAAAAGGGAACGAGCTTCGCCACCGCCGGTCTGTCCGAAGAAAGAACAGGTTTTATCCCGACCAACACTCACCGCCACTCAATGCCACACCCCGTCTACCACGCCGCCCACACGGCCATGCCCGCCGGGCAGCACCAAGCCACGGACTCTGCCCAAGAGCACCGCGCTACCACCACCAGGGCCGCCGCCCCGGCGTCGAAGACCATGACACCGCCTCACCCGAGACCAGCCGCTACACCAACCAAAGATACGAGAGGAAAGGTCCCACCTTTCGCACCCCCTGGACGACCCCATCATCGAGACCCAGTAGGCTGGCCAAAACTGGCATCCATCAGCCCGTCCTGAAGCCCCGAGCGCGAGATGAGCTCGGTGCTGCGGGACCGTGAGGGGGACGAGGTCAGTCCTGCTGCACCGTGCGTGAGACGAGCTCGGTCCTGCTGCACCGTGCGCGAGATGAGCTCGGTCCTGCTGCACCGAGCGCGAGACGAGCGATGGACCGCGGCTGGGAGAGGGTCAGCCCTTTGATGGAAGTAGTACACGGACGACGAGGAGGTGGGGCGAAGGCCGAAATGGTCAGTCCGGTAGGCATTCTGATTACGAACAGAAGAATCTGGACCATGGTCCAAATTATAGCATCCCACATGGACAGGGGTATCATCTACTTTCAAGGATGTCACGAAACGAGGTGCTCCCAAATGGATCCTTCTAGCCTACCTGCACACCCTTCGTTGAACACGGCCTAGTTTTGGACATTCTTAAAATGCCCTCAACTTTTCCAAGCAGGTGGGCATGCCCATGGTAGGCATCCATGTCAGATTTGAACGTTTTCTGACATCGTATCCAAGTTGCGACATGTCCGGCCATTTATGAGCCTTCTTTTAACCGAGAAAACTCCAGAAAATAAAAAAATTGTCCAAAACCAACAACACTTGGCATGGTACCTTGAATTTTTCATACAAGACTATGAAAAAATTGGCGTCATTTCAAGGATGCCGAGAAGCAACCTACTCTCTGATGGCGCCTTCTGGCCTACCCGGATACACTCCGTTGAACATGTGTAGTTTTGGATATTCTTGAAATGACCCAAACTTTTGCAATTAGGTGAGCATGCCCATGATAGGAATTTATCCTAGGATTGAATGATTTCAGACACTTAAAGAAATTGGCATTGTGTCGTGAATTGGTCATATAAGCTCATGGAAAAAGTTTAGGGTCATTTGATGGATGCCGAAAAACACATGCTCTCGAACGGACCTTTCTCGCCTCTACTTGAACACCCTCCCTTTGAACATGGTATATTTTTGGACACGAATGAAATTACCCAAACTTTTTCTAGCAGGTGGGCATGCCAATAGTAGGCATCCATTCCAGGTTTGAACTTATCCTAATACGGTATGCAAGTTGCATCACGTCCAACCATTTATTGTACATTTTTCAGCGAGAAAATTTGAGAAAATGTAAGAATTTTCGAAAACTAAAAACATTTGGCATGGTGCCTTGAATAAGCCATATAATTTCATGGGAAAAAATTGGGATCATTTGACAGATGCCAAAAAAACATGCCCTCAAACAAAACCTTCTAGCCTATAAGGACACCCTACGTCGAACATGGTGTTTTTTGGACTTCCTTGAAATGTCCCAACTTTTGCAAGATGGTGGGCATGCCGATGGTAGGCATCCATGCCAGCTTTGAACAAATTCCGACACCGTATGCAAGTTCCATCACGTCTGGCCATTTATCATGTTTTTTTCACTGTGAAAGATTGAGAAAATGCAAAACTTTTTGAAAAGGCAAACAACTTGGAATAGTGCCTTGAATTGGTGATACAAGACCAGGAAAAAACTGGGGCCCTTTCAAGGATGTCGAGAAACAATGTGCTCTAGACGAAACCTTCTCGCCTACCCTGACACTGTTGAAACTAGTCTAGTTTTTGACATTCTTGAAATGACCCCAACTTTGGCAAGCAGGTGGGCATGCCCATGGTAGGGATCGATGTCCTGTTTGAACGATTTCTGATAACCTATGCAAGTTGCGACACATATGGCCATTTATCGCCTTTTTTGACAGAGAAAAATCCAGAAAATACAAAATATGTTAAATAAAACTTGGCATGGTGTCTTGAATTCATCGTACAAGCCACTGGAAAACAAATTGGGGTCGTTTCAAGGATGTCAAAAACCAACGTGCTCCCGGACGGAGCCTTGTGGCCTACCCGGACACCCTAAAATGGACATTGTGTTTTTTCTACACAAATACAAATACAAATGTTTGGGGAAATTCAAATAAAAATTGGTTTCAATTTTTATTTCGCATTTTATGTTTTTTAATTCCAAATTTGTTAGTGTTTTTCTTGAAATGTGCAAAAATAAAATAAAACATGTTCAACTTTTTTACTCCCTTTATAAAAATTTCCATGTTTTGACACTCTGGTAATTTGGAAACACACAAACATTTCATTTATATTTTTGCACAATTTTTAAAATATAAATATTTGTATTTTATGAACAAATTTGAAAATGTGAACAATTTTGAAAATTTCGAGCAAATTTTTAGAAGAGCGAGCATTTTTCGGAAAATAAAAAAAAAACTAAAAATGAAATAGTGAAAAAACCAATTATAAAAAGATAAAGAAAAAGTGGAAAGAACACAGGTTCGCTATAGTACATGTCGCTAAGGGATAGTTCTGGAGTGTGCGTTTTTGTAGTTAGACACTGAAGCTCTTATCAGCTCACGTGCCTAGCATTGAGAACGAGAGGTCACCAACGGTTCATATTCAGAATTTTCAATATTTTTTTGAATTCTCAAAAATATTTGAGATTCCTAATTTTGTTCATTTTTTGAAAATTGATTTCCATTTAAAAAAATGGAACTCCAAATTCCAATAAAATTTCAAAATTCCAACTTTTTTCATTTTTCGAAATTTGTTCATGTTTTTTTAAAAAAAACCACTTGATTGAAGAATAATGTTCATCATACAACGAAAAAATGTTCACTATATATAAAATATTCATTTTCTTCAGCGTGTATTTGCAAAAAGTTCACTGTATATTTTGAAAATGTTGAGTTAGTATTTGAATAAAGTTCACCGTATAATAAGAAAATGTTCAGTGTGTACTATAGATGCCCTTTTATAAAAGGTGTTCAGGTTTCAAAAAAAATCACAACTAAAAGAAATATTCACAGTAAAAAAATATTCAAAATCTATTTACGATTTCAAATCATTTTTCGGATTTTCAAGAAATTTGTTCTTTAGTACTTTAAATTTAGCGCTACATTCAACTTGTGACGCATTCCTACATCGGTTGGCTAACATCGCTGGCATGAGTGGCGAGGTTGGGGGTTTGACTCATGTGGCAATACTTCGAACGACCCACACTACATATGAAAATGCCAAAGTGGGACTCTTATACTAAACATTTTTTATTTTTACATTTCATTATCACAAAATTTAACTAGTATTTACATTATATTTAACACATGTTCATATAGCAATACTTAAAAATTTAGACATTTCTAGCAAACAACACAAACTTCCATCATTAAAATTATATTTAATTTCAAAAACTATTCCATGGTGTTTTGTTAAAATAAATTATGTTGATCTAAATATAAAGAAAGGAAACAAAAAAATCGCATGCTTTCATTAATGAAGTAATTTATTCCATCTGTTTAGAGATAAGAGAAGCATGACATATGTTGGATCTAGTTTGGATGACCTGCACACGCAGTGTGCCTGGCGTTTCTAAATATATTGTAGTGCGTTTGTACATGTTTTATCTATAAATATCTTGATGGAGGATCCTACACAATGCATGAGTATAAGAATATTTTGCCCCCTATTTCAATATTAGCCTATTTATTAGTTCCGTCATCTTCGCTTCTATTCTTGATGTTTCATTGACGTTTGGTTACATTCTACTTTATACATCTGTCCGTGAAACAGATATTAGTGAATGGGTTCTTTTGTACAAGTACGAAAGTTGTCATGTCTTCGTATGTATGCGGCAACCATATCATCCGAGTTCAGACTTTAGAGTTAACAGGCGAGATTAATAAGGCAATCTAGTCGAATCCAAATGCATATCAAGAGAGCATGCAATACAAAAAATATCTATCAAACTCTAAAGAAGAGTTAGCCCCAAACACTAGTAGAAACACAGGGTTTTGGTCACAGCTCAATGTACACATTAGTCCTGGTTGCATCACGAACCGGGACTAATGTGAGCATTAGTCCCGGTTCGAGCGGCTAAGGCGTCAGGAAGGTATTAGTCCCGGTTTAAATGGGACCTTTAGTCCCGGTTTGAAACACGAACCGGGACTAAATTAGTCCCGGTTCGTGTCTCAAACCGGGACTAAAGGTTCAAACTCCCCCCTCCCCCGTGTATTGCCTTTTCAGTTTTGTAAAAAACAAAAGAAAATGATAAAAACTTCAAAAATTAAAATCCTTGGAGACGTAGTTATGTTACTACATCTAGTAGTTAGGAAAATTAAAAAACTTAAATTTGGACAAGTTTTGCTAAAAAAAAGTGTTATGAAAAAGTAAAACGGCCATATCTTTTGCATACGATGTTCAAAAAAGTGCATAATAAATAAAAAATCAGCACAAAAATCCGTATCCGATTTTGACGGCCATAGACCTGTTTGCAAATTTTTAGAATCCTCAAATTCTAAAAGGAAAAAAAAAGATATGCTCAAATTTCAGTTTTTTTGAATTTTGGTCAAACTGTTGTCAAACTACTTATTCAAGAAACATTAGTGTTACTAAATAATTATTTCAGTTTTTTTTTGAATTTTTGTCAAATCTGGTCAAACTATGGTCAAACTACTTATTCAATAAATGTTAGTGTTACTAAATAATTATTGGTTTTAAGAATAATAGTTTCAAACTCAAACGGCGTAACGTGTGACTTCATGCTCAACTTCAACCCCTAAGGGTTAATAGGATTGACAGCTTAGTATTGTCAGGAAAACAACAAGTGCAAACTTGGAAACAAGGGAGAATAGAACTCGAAAGTTAAGTGTGCTCAGGCTCGAATAGTGAGAGGATGGGTGACAGACTGGGAAGTTAGACGATTAGGAATGAATAGGGGTAAATCAGAAATTTGAAAATCAAGAATAAAATTCATTTTTTTCAAAAAAATAAAAAAAATCCTTTAACCAGGAGTAAAGGTCAAGCTCCATACAGCGGCCATGTGGGGGGCCTTTAGTCCCGGTTCCGGAACCGGGACAAATGAGACTTATGAACCGGGACAAATGGGCCTTTTTCTACTAGTGAAACTGCTCGTGGTAGTATAAAAATGAAACAAATGGTACTGCTAAAGTCTTAGCAAGAACAAAGGAAAACTAAAAGTGAGCAGAGCAAAAACCTTTCTCAATGCATACATACAGATTCACCCCCGTACCTACTTCCTATAATCTAACCTATTTCCTGTTGTGCATATATCCTCTTATTCTTCACGGTGTGTGGATTTTACTTTGGAGACCAAATCCATTAGAGGGAAATCCAAATTAATCGAAGCTTGAACAAGGAATTAGTCCCCTTCCATGGGGAAGGTATTGTGATAATCTTAGGAAAGGAGGGGCCACTGAGAATATATTTCGACACCTCTCTGCCATGGCCTCCTTGGCCCATGCTGTGGGTTGGGTTTGTTTTCATAAAAAGCCTAACCAAAAACGAGAAATTCAGATTTTGAGCGGGTGGTACTGATCTGTTGAGCGAGTGAATCGTTTTCAGTTCTAAGATCATCATGAGACGCTCTCAGCTTTTCTAGTTCTTGCTTCCTTTGAAGATATTCATAGGAAAGCTTCTCATGGTTGGCTCAGAGAGTATCATGACGAGTTAGAAGATCGTCATACCTAACTTGAAGATTTTTTATGTCTTCAATTAAGGATTGAGTACGAGTCACTTTCTCGTCCAACAAATCATCGCTTCTGTTTAGCAGTTTTTGAGTCTTTTCCATAGCAATTTGTTGCTCAATTGCAATTTTAGCAAGTGTCTTATAGCTAGGTTTGGATTCACATTCAGAGTCATCTTCACTTGAGGTTTCAAAGTAGGCAGCACGTGAAATTACCTTGGCACCTCGTGCCATGAAGCAGTAGGTTGGAGCAGAGTCGTCGTCGTCATTAATGTCGGAGACATGATCATTGTCTTCACTGTTGAAGATTGACTTGGCGACGAATTCAGAAGCCAGAGCCAGGCTAGCCACGCCTGAATCTGATTCGTCCTCTGACTCCTCTACCACCTCCTCAGTATCAGATTCCTCCTCCGAATCCATTTCCTTGCCAATGAATGCCCGAGCTCTGCTAGAAGAACTTGATTTGCGCGATGAAGACTTTAAGGAAGACTTTGAGTGCTTCTTCTTCTTCTTGTCATCAGAATCATTGTCTTTGATTTTCTTCTTCTGTGGCTCCTTTTCCCATTGAGGACAATCAACAATGTAATGGCCTGATTTCTTGCATTTGTGACAGGTTCTCTTTGCACTATCGCGAGAAGAGGCTTCAGTCTTCTTAGAGTCATATTTTGAAGACTTTCCATAATGCTTCTTCCTTGTGAACTTTTGGAACTTCTTCACAAGCATGGCAAGTTCTCTGCCAATTTCTTCTGCGTCATCAGAACCACAGTCAGTGTTTTCAGACGAAGATATAGCCTTTGCCTTCAGTGCATGACTACGACCATAGTTTGGGCCATAGATATCTCTCTTTTCAGCCTGCTGGAATCCATGAGTGTTGAGTCTCTCAAGAATGTCAGCAATGTCCAGTTGCTTGAAGTCAGGAAGCTCTTGGATCATAAGCGATAGGGTGTCAAATGAACTGTCCAACGATCTCAATAGCTTCTTCACAACTTCGTGCTTGGTGATGTCCGTCGCACCAAGAGCGTGAAGCTCATTGGTGATATCAATGAGGCAATCGAAAGTAAGCTGGACGTTCTCATTGTCATTCCTCTTGAAGCGGATGAAGAGATTGCGAAGCACATCGATTCGAGAGTCTCGTTGAGATGAGACACCCTCATTGACCCTGGAGATCCAGTCCCAGACCAGCTTCGCAGACTCCAGAGCACTCACACGAACGTACTGTCCTTTGGTCAGAAGTCCACAGATGATGTTTTTGGCGGTGGAGTCCGATTGAGCAAATCTCTTCACGTCAGCGGCAGTGACACCTTCAACTGCCTCGGGGACGCCCATCCTGACGAAATACCAGAGGTCGTTGTCAATAGCTTCAATATGCATACGCATCTTGTTCTTCCAGTATAGGTAGTCAGTGCCAGCGAAGACAGGGCACGCAGCGGAGACCTTGATGATCCCTGCAGTCGACATAGCTAAAACTCTAGGTCGTTAAACCGAATCACACGGAACAAGGGAGCACCTTGCTCTAATACCAATTGAAAATTCTAGTTATGACTAGAGGGGGTGAATAGGCGATTTTTATGGAAGTCTTTGAAGACAATCAATGTCTTTGAAGAAAACGGAAGCAACACAGAATCTAACAGTGACTATGATCTGGCTAGGCAGATAACATAGACAAAGACATCATACATACAAGCATGCATTGAATGTAGACACATGAAGCATGAAGATAAACAGTTGAACTGAGGATAGGCTTCAAGGTATATCTTCAAACACAAGCAAGCATGCAATGTCTTCAGAGTGTAAAACAGTAAGTGAGGAAGGAAGAAGATAGAACCAGGTACTCGGGGAAGACAAAGATTTGTTTGACCAGTTCCAACTGTTGTGGCAGTTGTACGTATGGTTAGGGAAGCTGAGATTCAACTCAGAAGACCATGTCTTCACCTTATTCCCCTTGAGCTAAGGTCACTTAGTCCTCGCCCAATCACTCTGGTAAGTCTTCAAGGTAGACTTCAAACCTTCACAGACTTCGTTCACCGGCAATCCACAATCACTCTTGGATGCTCAGAACGCGACGCCTATCGGACTGGAGGATCACAGTCCTGAAGTGTAACAAGTCTTCAGTTCACTCAGAACAGAATGACTTCAGTGATGCTCAATCACTTTGGCTCCGGGTTATCCTCTCAGGATGTTTTCTCTCAAAGGCTTCAAGGATGGGTTGCTCACACACGACAATAGCCGTTTTTCTCTCTTGGAGCAGCCACCAATTATGGTGTAGGGGTGGGGTATTTATACCCAGCGGGCAACCCGAGGTGAGATGTACGAAATGACCCTTGGTCATTCAGGATCTGACACATCTCTAATGGTCGGATTATGAAACCTATGCGACAACTTTACTTGGGATCCAAGTAAAGCTGACTCAACCAACTATGGAAGATATTTTCTCGCTGTTTGTCTTCGCTCGAAGACATAGGATTTGGGTAGAGCATCATGTTAGTTTCTGACTTTGTTTACCTTGACCCTACTTACAGCTTGGAGGTTCCTATGACTCAAGAAGCATAAAATGAAACTAACCAAAAGACTACTTCATCACATTTCATTGTCTTCAAGGATTTTCTTCAAGAATCATTGTCTTCAAGATGAATGTCTTCATGAACCACCATTGTCTTCAAGATCTTCATATATTTTTAGGGGTCATCTTTGATGGGTAAACCGAATCAATAGGGACTTCTACCTGTGTTCTCCTGTGAAACTCACAAACACATTAGTCCCTCAATCAAGTTTGTCTTCAATACTCCAAAACCAACAAAGGGTGGCACTAGATGCACTTACAAGTATAAAAGGAGGCCCATGGCAACACAAGGAGGGGCTTTTGGATCTTTGGACTTTCTGGCCCAGCTTGCATGCGCCAGGACTAGAGAACACATACAAACACTCTCAATACAACCAAGCAGGACTAGGGTTTTACGCTTCCGAGGGGCCTTAACCTGGGTAAAAACATGTCGTGTTCATCGACTAGATCTGCTCTTTGTGCATACCCACGCCCCACCGTACTATAGAAGTGATCCTCTCGATCCGATAGGTGTCTGAAACTGCTAGTTATCGACTAGAGGGGGGGTGAATAGTCGATTTTTACGAAAGTCTTCAAAACATGAAAGTTTCGAAGACAAACATGAAAACTGGACCTATAAACATGCAGCGGAAGATGAACTACCCTAGACAAGCCATAGTCAAAAAAGTATGAAGCTAAAGCATGATGACTAATAGCAGCTATGTAGTAGGATCAGGATGGAAGATAGTATGAAGCCAATCAGAACAAGTAGTCACACAGTGAAGACAAATAGATAGAGTAATCAGGCAATGACTTCACAAAGACAAACTGTAAGTAAGGAGAGAGTAAGAGATAGAACCAGTGTGTTGTGAAGACAAGGATTTGTTCGACCAGTTCCAGTTGCTGTGACAACTGTACGTCTGGTTAGGGAGGTTGAGATTGAACTCAGAAGACCGTGTCTTCACCTTATTCCCCTTTTGCTAAGGACACACAGTCCCCGCCCAATCACTCTGGTAAGTCTTCAAGGTAGACTTCCAAACCTTCACAAACTTCGTTCACCGGCAATCCACAATTACTCTTGGATGCTCAGAACGCGACACCTAACCGACTGGAGGATTCACAGTCCTCAAGTGTAACAAGTCTTCTGATCACGCGGACAGAAAGGCTTCAGTGATGCCTAACACTTTTTGGCTCTGGGTGTTTGAGCTTTGTCCTCACAAGGATTTCTCTCTCTCTCAAAAGCTTCGGAGGTGGGTTGCTCTCAAACGACAAAAGCCGTGCACTAACTCTAAGCAGCCACCAATTTATGGTGTAGGGGGTGGGCTATTTATAGCCACTAGGCAACCCGACCTAATTTGTCCGAAATGACCCTGGGTCACTAAGGAACTGACACGTGTCACAACGGTCAGATTTCAAACACACACGACAGCTTGACTTGGGCTACAAGTAAAGCTGACTTATCCGACCCTGGATAAGATTTGCTCTCATTGTCTTCGCTCGAAGACATAGGATTTTGGTTCAGCATCACTTCAGTCACTCTGACTTTGTTCACTTGGACCCCACTTAACAGTGCGGTGGTTCCTATGACTCAACAAACAAGAAAAGAAACAATGAAACTGCTAAGTCTTCGCGCTCCATAGTCTTCACTCAATGTCTTCTTCTGTCATAGTCTTCAATGTGAATATCTTCACGTACCACAATTAACTTCAATGTCTTCATACATTTTTAGGGGTCATCTCCGGTAGGTAAACCGAATCTACAAGGGACTACTACCTGTGTTATCCTGCAATTCTCACAAACACATTAGTCCCTCAACCACGTTTGTCGTCAATACTCCAAAACCAAACTAGGGGTGGCACTAGATGCACTTACAATCTCCCCCTTTTTGGTGATTGATGACAAACTGGTTGAAGTTTTCAACGTGGATATAAATATGTGAAATATGTGAAATCGTAAAGGATGAGGTATTGTCTTCATAAGTAGCAAGAGGCTCCCCCTGAAGATGTGCATATATGTAATTTGCTTTTGGAATGCAAATGCACATGGCAGGTTCTACTTGTGGAGATCCTCTTCAACTTATGAAAACAATTCATCATGCATGATTCAATGTAATGAAGATAATGACATGCATAATGAAAAATGGACGTCTGCAAAATGATTTAAGTGCGGAAGTTATCATCACACATGCGGAATTTACCATCGCATCACAAAATAGCAAATAAGTAGCAGACAACCATCGAGTTTAAGTGTTACAACTCAGAGAACCAAATGTATCAAGAGAAAGAGTTGTAAACACTAGGCAAACTATAAAGCAACCGCCCATATGAACCCGCTTGAAGACTATCAACTCATAGCTTCTCCCCCTTTTGTCAGTAAGGACCAAAAAGGGTTGAAGACATTGAGCCTCTACTCGTCCCCAGAAGGAGTAGGAGAAGATGCAGTGTTGGTGTCAAGGTTTGGCGGTGCAGACGAACTTGGAGCAGTGTCGATACGTCTTGGAGGTGGCGAAGTGGCATCATCTTGATCATCGATCACACGAGCATTCACGGTTGCAGCAGAAGAGGAGTACTCTTAGTCTTCAAGAGAGGGAGTGCGCCGCAGAATAGCATTTCTAGGCGGAGTGGAATCAAACTTGAATCTTTCTGAGAAGCCATCGTCCTGAAGATCTTCCTCAGCACACATAAGCGTCAGCCCTTTCCATGTGCATCGACAGGTTTCATGAGCGCCAAAGGCATTCTTGGTTGCAAGGTTGTGAATGCGATTGACGTCGGTCATGATGCTCTGCATCTGGCGCTTGAGCCAATCATGATGCCTATCTTGTTTCTGATGCAGGCCAACGAGAAGCTCTCGGTCATTGAGAACACAAGATCGCCTTCGAGGCCGTTGACCAATTGTGCTGTCAGTGGCTTCGGTTTGGGCACGGTGAGGTGCACGTGTAGTACCAGCCAACGGATAGACTCGAGTGGCAGCCAACACACCTTCAATGGGCTGAGTGAAGCTCTGACGATCAACATTATGTAGATAAAGTGGCTCCTTGTCAGTCTCTGGATAGATGGCTTCAACCGACATATCGACATCTGGCAAGAAGACAATGTGGTTGCGCGCAAATGGCTAATAGTTGAAAGCAGTGTGAAGCTTGATCGGACGCATGATCCATGGAGCATAGAACTTCAAGCCAAAAATGTCAGATCCTGATGCAGCAAGTTGGCGGATGAAGAAATCCTGTGCATTGAAGCTTTTTCCATGAAGAATATGGAAGACCAATATCTTCATTGCACCTTCTAGCTTAGCCTTTGGAGAAGGTCCTTTGATGGGCCAGAGAGTTCGCCTTATGATGTGATAGATTGTGCATGGCAGTAACTCAAGGTCTTCAACAAACAACTCCGTAGGATATGCTGCATCTGGAGGCAATGGCTTCATCATGCTTAGCATCTGGCTCATTTCGGGTTCTGACTTGTGAAAGATGCTTTCCAAAGCTGCTCATAGACATCCCCTGGAGTGGGCACGCCAGTAAGCTCAATGACATCAAATGCTTTGGCTTCATGATGGACATTTCCTGTCATCCACTCAAGTACCCAAGTCTTAGGATCCCTGTAGTAGCCTCTGATATGAAGACTGGCGTAGAATTGAAGCAGCAACTCTTCATTCGAGTGCTCCTTATCAGTGACAAAGTGCAGTAAGCCAGCCTCTCTGAAGCAATCGAGAGCTTCTTCTAAGCAGGGCAGGTCAGCTATGGCTTCAGTATCAAGGCGCATATGCGGAAATATGCGGCCTTGGTTGTACAGAATGCATGAATAATAGTTGCGCTGCAGATAACTCCAGAACCGACCAGATGAAATCTTGGGCCTGGTGTAGGGGTTCTTTGCTCCATCGAACAAGGTGTTGTGTGCAATGAAGCCGTTGACATTGAAAGATCCTGGCGAAGTGGAATTACCTGGAAATCTGGGCAGTCTTGGCTTTGGCTTCTGAACCTGAGGCCTGTGCTCAACATGGTAATCAAATTGAGGACCAACAGCAGGTGGAGGAATCAGAATAGGCCATCTGACAGTGATAAGCTGGCCATAGTTGTATGCTTGCTCGATAGTATGTGGCCTTGGAGGCGGAACAGGAGCAGTGGCATTGACTTCATCTGCTTCATGGGCTTCATTGGCTTCATTGGGCACTGGTGCATTGGCCACTGTAGGCTCCACATTGGCTTCGGCCATGACAACGTCATTGGCTTCAGGAATGTCATTGGTGGCAGCCTCAGGATTTTCACCCTCCACTTGAGTAGCTGGAGGTTCTGGCATAGACTGGTTCACTTCAGGAACTTCTTCTTGAGTTGTAGGGGGGGTAGAGACACGTTCTTCTTCTTGTGTTGCTCCGGCTGATGCAACCAGAGGGTCTTCAGCAGCATTGGCTTCAGACAAAGGGACCGTCACAGAAGGATTGTCTTCAGAAAACACTTGACGTGCCACTGAACTTGACAAGTTGGAACCCTCTTCTGTGATGGTGGTCATGGAGACGGATGGCCTCAAGCCTTTGCCAAGCCATTGCAATACGGGCGACGCCTGTGGTGATGGTGATGTCTCCATGTAGTTGTCATTATTGGACATGGGGCTGATGACGAGCACATATGACGGTTGGGGTGTATTTGGTGAGTCTTGATGTGCGGTAGCTTGCTGGGGGCGATCAGCCCATGATGCATCTTGTGAGATTGGCGTCAAAGGACGACCAATACTGATAAGCTCATTGTTCGTTTGAACAGGCGATGATACTGTTGGGCGCTCGATCTGAGGAAGAACTACATCATCTTGTACAATGTCTTTAGTCGGGATGGGGTCGATGATTGGAACTGCTTGAGCTTCAGGAGCCTCTGTGGAAGCAGGCTCATGAACAATCATCTGACGCTCTTGGTTTGCAAACGGAGGGGGAACAAAAGCGAGGGGTTCAACAAGAAGGGGCTCTATGGGATCAGCCCGATCTCTCTTGTTGGTTTTTCTCTTCTTGGGGGGGTGGTGCTTCATCAGTGGTGCGCTTGGTTTTCCGCTTCCTGGCTTCGGCCTCAGCTGCCTTGGTTTTCTTCTATTCAGAAGCCACTGAAGGAGCCTTGGGCTTCGAGCCGCGCATGCTAGCAGGGAAGACAATGTGTGGTTCTTCCTGCCGTGGTGCTTCAGTGTTGGCTTCAGATGACTTCTTTTTCTTGGCAGCCATTGAGGGGTCAATGCCAGGGCGGCCAAGTGACTTACACTTTTTAGCTTCATTGTGGGCTTGAACGCATTTGTCTGTGAGTGCTTTCATGCGCTCTCTTGAGCCTTTGGCTTCCTCGCGTTTCTTCCGAAACGACTCCTTGAGGTCATTGAGCATCACCTTGAACTTTTGCACATCAGCCACATTTAGCTTGGCTACATGCTTCTTGAACTGTTCCTTCTCGAAGTCTATCTTTCGCTTCAGGTCAACTATGCGCTGAGCCAGAGCAAGCTCAGGAGCAATGGAGCCTTGGAAAGCAACGCTGACGCCAATGGGAAGCTGAAGGTCATCAAAGCTGAGATCTTGATTGTCGAACCACTCATCAATGAAGTTCTTCAGAATGTTTACATCAAAAAAGGGCAGATCATTGAAGATCTCCGCCTCTTGCTTGCTCTTGATCAGCTGCTCCAGAGCGTCTTCACCAAATTCTTCATCTGAAGACAAGTCAATGGCTTCAAATTCATTCCTCAAAATGGCAGCAGGTGTCAGTGCATGACTCAGTTGTTGAACTGGTGTCTTCTGTGTCTTCTCACGCCTCATGGAGATGTGAGAGAGATCTTCAGAGTTATTACTGGGAGCAGAAGGGGCAGTTGCCAATGGCTTCACTCTTGAAGCTTTTGGAGCAGCAGATGATTTTGAAGCTTTAGTCTTCTTCTTCTTTTGCGGCTTTGGAGCAGGAGCTGGAGCTTCATCGGTGTTAGCATCATCATCAGAATGATCCACTTTGGCACCTTGAACAGTGATGTGAGTGATGAGGCCAGCAAGGTTGTAGAAGGGGCCGATCCTGTTCTCATTGGCTTCACGGGCGCCATTGTCCCGAGGTGAGGAAGGACCAGGGTTGAAGTCAAGCCCTAAATCCTTCTTGTTCTTTGCAGCTGAGTCTTTGGCGAACTGGTAGTTGCGCTTGAACAGATTGTCTTCACGACACCAGAGCGGTGAAGAAGGGTCAGCATTTTCAGGCTGTGGTCCGCGCACCATGCAAGGATAGAAGCCTTGCTCAATAGCTTCAGCCTGAGTCCTGGGTGGAAGATTTTTGTACAGAACATCACCCCAGGGTGCCTTGATGGCATTCTTCTCAGCAGATTTTTGTACAGAATATCCTTGCTAGTGTGACTCCGAGAACATTGGAACATAGGGTAGACATTGTTTCCATTGTGTAATGTTTTTTGATGTCGCATATCGTACGCATATCGTACGCTGCCAAGGATCACCTCCATATGAAACCAAGAAAATGGTGTCACAATCTGGATAGAAGAGCGCACACTACACATCTAAACCTACAGACAATCCCATATGTTTGTTATGGCCGCTACATTTCTAGCACAATAAATGCCCTGTCCTGGCGCCAGCCAAAATCGTATATTGATACGTAAAGCACAAGGTCATATAATATGTATGTTTCGTTTATAACCTGAGATAACAAAAAATGGACCAAACGTGCATACACCCAGCACGGAAACCTTTCATCGAAGCTTGCAATTCTATTTCATTTTCTGACATTAATTCAATTTCTCAGGGTTAACAGACCCAAAGCTCTACTGAATTCATTAGCTACAGCAGACATAAATAAAAAAGAACTTGCTCAAACGCAGGGCCCCACCAAAATACTGAATGAATATGGTCAACTAGTACATGAGCAGGTTGATAATATGCACTAAGATTTAGGATAATCATAATAACTGACTGCTATGGATAAAGAGGCTGATTATAGTATGATTTAGCCCAATGGAACTAATGCATATCAAGAACAACAGCCAGTGCAGCAGTGCTAAGAAAAAAAAACAAGGGTAACAATGTTCTTTAAAAATGACATTATGTTTAATCTGTAGGTTTTACCAGTCATTGCTCTGAACTGGAAATCAAGGAAGCAGGAGTGTAAGCACCATCAAATTGAGCAACATGATTCAAGTACATTCCGAAGTACGCAGACAAATAGTTCAGCCGACAGAAGATCCAATCCTCGGAGGAAGCACCGGCATCGTTTGAAGGTAAAACTACTGCCCATATGCATCTGCTAGTGACTCTGAGAATAGAGGAACATAAGCTAGAAATCGTTGTGTACTATTTTTCTCAAGATTAAATATACATCTTATGTCGCATGTCGTACGCTACCAAGGTATCACCACGTCCACGTGAAAGCAGGAAAATTGTGTCACAATCTGGATGAATCTCAACCACACTGTGCTTCTTCCCAGTCATGCTCATAAGCTCACTGTATCTGGAAGTATGTTTTAGGACCAATTCTTTACTATCACAATCCTGGAGGCACCAAAGTTCTATCCTAGAGATTTGCTTGTTATCTTCGGGGAAAGCTATAGCATAGTGTAAGCATCCCTGAGATGATCCAATCGTACCAAATCCTCGGCCGTACGGCACAGTGATGGTCTTCCACGCTTTCCCCTCCATGTCTACCCCCAGCAGCACATAATCGTCGATGTAATTAAGGTTGCCCATCACGTAGAGCACGCCCCCAACAAAGACGCATCTACTTCCGAAAAACAGAGCAACTTCTTTCTTAGTCATCCCACTATTTCTGTGAATCCATGCTCCTGTCCGGGAGGAGTAGATGTTCACTCCTGTGACGTAAGTTTCCAGATAGGCGTGGTCGAAATGAAGAACGTGGAAATGGGACGAGACCGCCGGGTCGAAAGCCAGACCTGTGGTACGGCTATACCTTTTTGCCAGCTCCGGCGGTTGAGGTTTAGGTTGAGGGGGCAGCTCCACGCACCTCCCAGTGGCGGGATTGCACACGACCAAATGGGAATCATCCTTGCTGTTGTAGCGGCGGTAGAGAAGGAGGCCATTGCAGGCGTCCACCTGGGTCATGTCCTTGTACTTGTCAGGTTGCAGGTAAGGGAGGCAAGGGTTGAACGGGGGTGCCCCGCCGGAGACGCTGGCGAAGTGGTGGTGATGATCGCTGTCGTCGGTGGTGAAGTAGAGGAAGCCAGCAAGGGCATGGGGCAGCTTCTTGCGGTTGGTGGGGTCGGCGATGAGGTCACGCCAGAGCACGGAGACGCACTTGAAACGGTGGACGGACCTGGCCGGGAGGCGGCGAAGATCTCCAGAATGAGGTCGTCGGTGAGCAGGCCGGCCGCGTCCGCCGTCGCCCCTGGATGGCTTTCCATGGATCCGAAGCGGGAGAGCGTATGATGTAGGGGACAGGGTCAGGTCAAATAGAGAGAGGAAATCATCGATCTGGCTTGATTATTAGGGCGGCGACAGCGGCCAACGAGGCTTTGGCGTCTGATGAGAGAGGTCGGTAGGGAACGAACGAGGACTGGATTCTCTCCAGCGGCCCAGAAGAATCTCCAGAACGAACGAACGATGCTTTAGTTGGCCCAGAAGTCTTTTTTTTTGTTACACAATCTCGGTATAGTTGATTTTTTTTTTGTTACACAATCTCGGTATAGTTGATTTTTTTTTTGTTACACAATCACGTAACTGAACATCCAATGCCTATTTTTTTTTCAGGCGTATAGTTCTGAGATGTAGCAAAGCTCCCATGTTTTATTATGAGTAAGTCTACTTCAGCGTGGTTATTTTAAATATGTTTGCTCAGTTGTGTGTGTCTAACATGTCGATTGTTTTACAAAAGATTGAAGAACGTGGAAGTTGTTCAACTTAGTTTCATCCAGGAATGTTTTCCTTGGTATAGCAAAGACGTGTGTATCTACTACAAAAATTAGGTTGACATTATCTTATATTTCGTATTTGAACCATTTATTTTCCCCATCTATTTTCATGTAGCGATTTGACTGAAGAGATGGCAAGAAGCATTTTCTTGAGAACCAGATCATCCTCTCTGTAGCCTAGTTTTGGGATCGTATTAATATATAGGTGGGTTTGCTCCAGTGTTTCTGCTACCGTCCAGGAGGCAAGGTTTATTCATCAACTGTTCTTACAAGTTAAGTTGTTTGGTTATTAGTCGGCAATGTGTGGTACTAATCTGCGGTGCTGAGTAATGATTAGGACGAGCATCAACTACGCAAATTGCTGATCAATCTGGTTTTGGAAGTAGCCGAGTCTTACCAGTTGTATGTTTCCTAATGGACATTATCATGAACTAGTTAAATGCTCGTGCATTGCCACGAGACAACATAATAATGTTACTTTGGTTGTATTTGTCCTGGCAGCTAACAAACAAGAAGAACTTTGCTCTTCCTTCGCCCTCTTTAATCTCGGTCCACTCCTTCCTCTAGCTTTGGTTTCATCACTCTACTTCAATACATTTTCACTATGACATGATAAGCTAGCTCTTACTATGCTTGTCATTCATTATTTTTATGGATTGGTAACACTCATATATAGGTGTGGGCTTCTCAACTATTTGGATTTCGGACTACCAGGCTATTCAAAGAAATGGTTCGTGTAATTTTCTTATGCTGAACTTATTGACACTGTCTTGTCAAAGCAAGCGTATCAAAACATACTGTTTATGGAAGATGAAAACAAAAGATGCTCGAACTGTTACCGAAATCTGTTGATGATACATAGAAACTGAAGATCGTTCCATCAGTACATGCTTGCCTACCAAATGGAATTTGAACCGCAAAGACATGTGAAAAATAATCGGAGTGCATATTGGATGCCACATCATTTATTTACAAAATCATATAGTGAAGTTTCAGGGCCAAGTGTTGAACCAATTGGTCTTTCTATCAAAAATTTAAAATTCGTTCACAAACTCCGATGTATTTCTCCCACTTCGCTCCATTATTGGAGACCATCATGTCCGTTTCTCCGCATGTAAGTCCCACCCGAAACACAAATAGGTAAAGTTTGATGATGGTCTCCATCTTCTTCTTTTTTGAGGAAAAAATGGTCTTCACCTCCCTTCACTACTTCTCTGTTCGGTCTTCATATGTGCATCTGGCTCGCAATATCTTCTTTCTTATGTGTGCATTTCTTCCAACTTCAAAGAATTGTTGCAGAGCTCTCGTTGTTTGCAACGAGAAATGGCACACATGAAGGGAAAATATCAATATAGGTAATCAAGGGCTTGTGACAATCACTATATCCCTGCAACCCACACTAAGTAATTTGAACAAATGTGCAATCGAATTTGCCTCATGCTTCACATCAACCAATGCCTCGGTGAGGGTGAAGGGTTTAGGAAATTTTTTAGAATGTAAACATAAGTATATCGACCATGCTACGAGATTTCAAGACAAAGTTATAAACAGGCTTATTAACAAAAAGTTTTAAACATGTTAGAGAGGCAGCCTGATTCCTACATGCCAATTTACGAACCTTTTAGCCAAATTACTACAGGGCAGCACTAGCAGTGAAGGAAAATTTGATACCTAAAATAAGTAACGAGCTAGTAACTCACTTTCTTTTCTTTACACCTGAATTGTCCTCGGATAAAAATGACACATGCAACAATGATAAATACGCTAAAACAAAATGACTCATCTATCAAATGTCATGTATTAATGCCTAGGAATACTTTGTACGCCATGTTCCTAGACTGGAGATGTCATGTATTAATGCCTAGGAATACTTTATATGTCGTATTCGTAGACTGGAGATATAATGTTTGTATACACTTCCATAGGACAACATATAAGTAGTGGGAATGTTTCTACGCTGAATATATAATTATTGTATTCACTTCCGTAAGCGCCCCTTATAATAAATGTGAATGGAAGAGAAAATGTTTGATACTTTCCTACATGCGTTAAGTCACTGCAACTTGAGCTTGCTCATGTACACAACCGACAAGTCAATAAAGTACTTCTCCAATGAGATAAATATTACTCAAGCCCATAAGGATAATCTGATATAGAACAAAATGTGGGTATACACGAGGATGAATGATGGGACAGGTATAAATAGTCAGGTGCATAATCCTGAATCTAAGATCAATTTTCACCTCTTGTTTAAAGATTAAATCATAAATTGAATACACATGTCATCATTGTCAGGAAAAATTTAACAAAGCACAAATATACTCAGCAGTAACAAAACAGCTCACTTCTATCACACATCGACAATAAAAAACCAACACCATGTTTTTGGTCCGGTGTGGTGACACTAGTAAAAACCGGCCATTTGTCCCGGTTGTGGATCCAGGACTAAAGGGTCGTTACTAAAGCCCTAGGCCTTTAGTCCCTGTTCTTATACGAACCGGGACAGATGGGCCTCCACGTGGCCGCTGCGGCGAGCCCAGGTAGGAGGGACTTTCGTCCCGGTTGGTAGCATTTCAGGGGCTGAGGTTTTTTTTGAAGGGGGGGGGGGTAGGGGGTTTTGGGCGGTTAATTTAGGTGTTTCATATATTGTGTTAGCTAGCTAATTAATAGAGAGAAGTGTCCTCTCTTATCTCCGTGCTTGGTCGACGCTACATACTATACGTATAGAGAGGACTCGACACGCTAGCTAGTAAGCAAATGAAGGAAACAGAAGATCGTCATGAACATATGCATACAGAGAGAAGTGATATCGACCTCTCCTTCTCCGAGAGATTGGTCGAACAACAAGTTTTCGTGTATCGTCTATCCGACGCTACTGGCTACATATATACAATATAATCCCCTAATTATATACGAACTCAGGGTCCACATGGTATTCTCCGTCTTTACCAATCACGTGGTCAAGAAAGAATGTCGCCAATTCCTCTCGAATTGCTTGCATGCCATCTGGTGCTAGGAGTTCATCCCGCATCTGAAACATCTAATTTGAAGAAGGGGGTCAATACATATATATGAATGAATCAAACTCAACACAAATGATGGTAATAAAATTGTTAGAAGGGAAAGAGATGATTGGTGGAATAGTCGTTGTCTTGCTTGAGCCTCGTGGGCATATATATAGGAGTACAATGATCTACTTGGAGTACAAGACAAGCCAGAACAAATCCTAGTCTATCTCGTCTTTCCTAATAAACATTATACTCAACATCCCCCCACAGTCACAACGGTAGCGACGCAGACGGTGAAATTGGAGAAGAATCCGAAGGCAAGCCGACGGACACCCCCCACAGTCGTAACGGTCGATGCATTGCGGAGTCGTGGCTGGAGTGGCAACTGACGAGGTTGCTCAAGCAAGGCGATAGCCCTTTGTGCCGTTTGTCGAGGTAGCCGAGAGCGTGGGTGGTGGAGCCGTGGTCGAGGCAGCCGTGCGAAGAATGTCGTGGTCGATGTCGAGTTAGGGTGACCGGTGTCGAGGAAGTCGCCGTGGAGCCGCGCGTGCAAGGGGGCGCCGAGTTAGCATGGGCGTAGTGCTGTCGAAGTAGGGGTGCGCCAGGAAGATGATATTGTTGACGATGCGTCGCGGCGGGTTTGCCAAGCCCCGGGACACATCATGGACGAAGGCACGCACCGGTGTTGCCAGCACCGGACATGCATTGACCGACGAAGACGAAGTTGACGAAGCGTCGCGCCAGGCTTGCCAGGCCCGGGGACACGTCGTGGACGAAGGCACGCGGCGGTGTTGCCAGCACCGGGCATGCATAGACTGGGACCTGCACAAGTTGTACACCATGTCGAAGAAGTCGGAGAGGCCAGCAGAGAAGGACTCGACAATGGTTGCGGCGCCAATCGGCACGGGTCCAATGTCGCACGCGGTTGTCGGAGTAGATGAAGCGGTCGGGGTAGATGACGGCGACGCTGGCGACGGGCTGGTGTTGGATGAAGACGAATGGGGTGGACGGGCAGCAGCCGCGGCTACGGGGGTAGCGGCGGCGGCGGCCGAAGAAGAGCGGCGGCGGCGGTGGTGGTTAGGTTATGAGCGCGGCGGCGATGCTCGAAGTAAGCGAAGAACCCTGACAGCATGACGAAGACCGGCGCGGATGGTGGCATTACCACGCCAAAGGAGGTGGTGCGGCGCATGCCACATGAAGTCGACACGCGGGGACGGCGGTGGACCGTGGGCCGCGGCGCTATGGCCCGAAGGGGCGACGCAGCGGCGGCGGGCAGGTCGGGGCGACGACGGAAGACCTCGGGGCGGTCGCAGGGACCGCGGGCCGCGGTGCTACAGCCCGAAGGGGCGGCGCAGCGGCGGAGCGCGGGGTGGTGCAACCGCATGGACGGCCTCGAGACAGCAGCCTGGACCGCATGCCACGCTCGCTACGGCCAGACGGGGCGACGCAGCGGCGGCGCGAGGGTCGGTGCAGCCACAGGGACGGCCTGGAGCGGACGGCCTTGGGGCGGCGGTAGACCGCGGGCCGTGGCACTACGGCCCGAAGGGGCGACGCAGCGGTGACGCAGGTCGGTGCAGCCGGGAGAAGAACCATGGGGCGGCGGCGCTGCGGCCCGAGGGGGCGACGCAGCGGCAGCCCGTTGCTCGATCGGCGGAGGGGTGCGCTGAACTCGGAGACGATCTTCACGGGACCTGCGGAGGCGCGCGTAACTGACGGGCCAGGTCGTTCGCGCGACGTAGATGAGGCGGATCGCGGCGGCGAGCGGGTGATCAAGCCGATCGCGCGCGAGGACGGGGACGCCGCTCGATGGAGGCGTGGTGGCGGCGGAGTCCTGGATGAGGCCGGCGACGGTGGGCGACAGGGCGTCTATGATTGGCCGCCGCATGGCGCGAGGCCGCCGGGTCGGGTGATGCAGGAGTCCTAGTCGGAGCAGGGCGGTGACGGCCGGCACAGGGCGACGGGCAGGCCGGCGCGCGGACGACGGCCTTGAGGGCTACCTGTCACGCGAGGCCGTCGGGTCAGTGAAGTAGTCGTCCGGTCACGCCGATGTCAGAGTAGAAGCGCGAGGTGTCGACGACGGTGGCGGGCGACGCAAACCGATCTTAGATCGGAAAACCAAAAAGTAAACACCGATCAAAACGACCGGCGAGAGAGGGAAAAAATCTGGAGCAAGGGCTCGGGAAAAAGACTCTCTAGGGCAGCCGGCCAACACGGCCGGCAGAAGAACCCTAGGTACCGGCGGCGGTCATGGAGATCGACCGCAACGGGGGCGGCGCGCGGGTGCAGAAGCGGCGGCGGCTAGGGTTTAGAACCCGGAAACTGATACCATGTTAGAAGGGAAAGAGACGATTGGTGGAATAGTCGTTCTATTGCTTGAGCCTCGTGGGCATATATATAGGAGTACAATGATCTACTTGGAGTACAAGACAAGCCAGAACAAATCCTAGTCTATCTCGTCTTTCCTAATAAACATTATACTGAACAAAAATAAAATTGTGAATATTATTTCTTACGCACTTCATATTGTTTGTCAGAGTAGCCTCGCTCATAGGTCGTGTGGCGGATGGACTCGCAAACGTACTATCCACAGTAATTATTCCCGGCTTCCTGCCACAACCACTTTACAAGAAATAGAGGTCAATCAAACTGAAAAGCAATCATGCTAAATGGTATTGATGAAACTAGCGCTTGAATCACTAGGAGATGCGCTGAACTAGCTAGTAGCACTAGTAGAAAAGGGGGAAAAGGTCCAGGCCAGGTCAGCCCATTAGCCCGCTTCAGTCCAGAACCGGGACCTATGGTGGCATTGGACCCGGTTCGTGAGCCCCGGGTGCCGGCCGGGCCACGTGGGCCATTGGTCCCGGTTCGTCTGGACCTTTTGGTCCTGGTTGGTGGGATGAACCGGGACCAATGGGCCTCGCTCCTGGCCCACCATCATTGGTTCCGGTTGGTGGCATGAACTGGGACCAAAGGCTGCTCTTTAGTCCCGGTTCATGCCACCAACCGGGACCAATGAGGTGCCTATATATACCCCCTCGCTTAAGAGCAGAGCACACTGCTCTGTTTTTTCTGGCCGCCGAGGGGGAGAGGGCTTGGTGGTGCTCTAGCTCACCTCCTATGCACACAAGGTGTTCGATGGAATGCCCGAGCCACACTACTTAAGCTTTCTCCTCTCCAAGCTCGACCTCCAAGCACCATTTTCCTTAATATTTATCTAAGTTTAGCGATCCGTCACGCCCGTCCCTGTCTTCACCGTCGTCGATCACCCGCGCCGATCTCATCGCCGGCACCACTGTGGTGAGCCTCTTGTTTTGATCTTCTTTCTGAAAGGAAAAATATTCTTACTTGTATGTTTAGATAGATACTTGTATTATTTTCTTACTTTTATTATTGCATCTTATATAGTGCGATGGTTTTGGTATCCGCCCCCATCGGCCCTCGTCCTGTCTATGATTCGGATGTGGTATATATTATATTTTCATAACTATTGGTTCATTTATTATTTATGACAATTATGCCGACCAACGTGACATAAATTTTATTTATCTAGGAGGTTGTTGAACCGGAAATTCCAACCGACCCTATTGTCGAGAGGTTAAATTTAGTTGAAGAAGAAAACAATTTCTTGAAGAAAAAATAAGAAAAATTAAGGAGGAGGAGATGATATTGGCGTTGGATGTTGCGGATATCGTCGATGATCACAAGATCAAGATGGATGCAATGCGCTTGAAGATTAGAAAGATTAGAAAATATGCCATTCATACCGAGGCTTGGTATCATTATGCCGTTGAATCAGTTGTTACCTTGGTTGCGATTATGATCGCATTTGTTTTCGCATTGAAATGTTTTACATAGTTTCAATGTATGGTTTAATTAATTTAGATGCTCTGCAGAGCTTTACGTTGTTAGATGAGAACTATGTATGTACTTTGGTTTTAATGTGATGATAAACTTCTATTAATTTTGTCACTTAATTATCTATTCATGATGTTAAGTAATGGTTTTTGACACACTTAATTATATATAATGCACGCAGATGAACCGGCAAAGGATGTACGGTGACAGACACACCTCCGAGTACATTAACGGCGTGCATGATTTTCTCGAAGTGGCTGAGGCAAACAAGCAGAATGGTTTTATGTGTTGTCCATGCCCTATATGTGGGAATACGAAGTCTTACTCTGACCGGAAAATCCTTCACACCCACCTGCTTTACAAGGGTTTCATGCCACACTATAATGTTTGGACGAGGCACAGAGAAATAGGGGTTATGATGGACGACGGCGAAGAAGAAGAGTACGATGACAACTATGTGCCCCCTGAATATAGTGATGCTACTAAACATCAAGAGGAACCAGACGATGTGCACGATGATGCTGCAATGGGCGAAGCTGCTGAAGATCAAGAGGAACCAGACGATGTGCCCGGTGATGATGATCTCCGCCGGGTCATTGTCGATGCAAGGATGCAATGCGAAAGTCAAATGGAGAAGCTGAAGTTCGATCGCATGTTAGAGGATCACAAAAAAGTGTTGTTCCCCAATTGCGAAGATGGCAACACAAAGCTCGGTACCGTACTGGAATTGCTGGAGTGGAAGGCAGAGAATGCTGTGCCTGACAAAGGATTTGAGAAGCTACTGAAAATATTGAAGAAGAAGCTTCCAAAGGATAACGAATTGCCCGACAGTACATACGCAGCAAAGAAGGTCGTATACCCTCTAGGATTGGAGGTGCAGAAGATACATGCATGCCCTAATGACTGCATCCTCTACCACGGTGCGTACAAGGATCTGAGCGCATGTCCGGTATGTGGTGCATTACGGTATAAGATCAGACGAGATGACCCTAGTGATGTTGACGGCGAGCCCCCCAGGAAGAGGGTTCCTGCGAAGGTGATGTGGTATGCTCCTATAATACCACGGTTGAAACGTCTGTTCAGAAACGGAGAGCATGCCAAGTTGATTCGATGGCACAGTGAGGACCGTAAGAAAGACGGGAAGTTGAGAGCACCCGCTGACGGGTCGCAGTGGCGAAAAATTGGGAGAAAGTACTGGGATGAGTTTGCGAGTGACCCAAGGAATGTATGGTTTGCTTTAAGCGCGGATGGCATTAATCCTTTCGGGGAGCAGAGCAGCAATCACAGCACCTGGCCCGTGACTCTATGTATGTATAACCTTCCTCCTTGGATGTGCATGAAGCGGAAGTTCATTATGATGCCAGTTCTCATCCAAGGCCCTAAGCAACCCGGCAATGACATTGATGTGTACCTAAGGCCATTAGTTGAAGAACTTTTACAGCTGTGGAATGGAAACGGTGTACGTACGTGGGATGAGCACAAACAGGAGGAATTTGACCTAAAGGCGTTGCTGTTTGTGACCATCAACGATTGGCCCGCTCTAAGTAACATTTCAGGACAAACAAACAAGGGATACCATGCATGCACGCACTGTTTACTTGACACCGACAGTATATACCTGGGAAGTTGCGGGAAGAATGTGTACCTGGGCCATCGTCGATTTCTTCCGACGAACCATCAATGTCGAAAGAAAGGCAAACATTTCAATGGCGAGGCAGATCATCGGAAGAAGCCCGCCATTCGTACCGGTGATCACGTACTTGCTATGGTCAATGATTTACACGTAATCTTTGGAAAGGGTCCCAGCGCACTAGCTGTTCCGAATGACGCTGAGGGACACGCACCCATGTGGAAGAAGAAATCTATATTTTGGGACCTACCCTACTAGAAAGACCTAGAGGTCCGCTCTTCAATCGACGTGATGCACGTGAAGAACAACCTTTGCGTGAACCTGCTAGGCTTCTTGGGCGTGTATGGAAAGACAAAAGATACACCTGAGGCACGGGAGGACCTGTAACATTTGCACGAAAAAGACGGCATGCCTCCGAAGCAGTATGAAGGTCCCGCCAGCTACGCTCTTACGAAAGAAGAGAAAGAAATCTTCTTTGAATGCCTGCTCAGTATGAAGGTCCTGACTGGCTTCTCGTCGAATATAAAGGGAATAATAAATATGCCAGAGAAAATGTTCCAGAACCTAAAGTCTCATGACTGCCACGTGATTATGATGCAACTACTTCCGGTTGCATTGAGGGGGCTTCTACCGGAAAACGTCCGATTAGCCATTGTGAAGCTATGTGCATTCCTCAATGCAATCTCTCAAAAGATGATCGATCCAGAAATCGTACCAAGGCTAAGGAGTGATGTGGCGCAATGTCTTGTCAGTTTCGAGCTGGTGTTCCCACCATCCTTCTTCAATATCATGACGCACGTCCTAGTTCATCTAGTCGACGAGATTGTCATTCTGGGTCCCGTATTTCTACACAATATGTTCCCCTTTGAGAGGTTCATGGGAGTCCTAAAGAAATATGTCCGTAACTGCGCTAGGCCAGAAGGAAGCATCTCCATGGGCCATCAAACAGAGGATGTCATCGGGTTTTGTGTTGACTTCATTCTTGGCCTTAAGAAGATAGGTCTCCCTAAATCGCGGTATTGAGGGGAGACTGACTGGAAAAGGCATGCTTCGAAGGGACTCAATAATATGCAGGGACGGATATTCTTGGTCTCAAGCACACTACACAGTTCTACAGAACTCTACCTTGGTAACCTCGTATGTCGATGAACACAAGAACAGTCTGCGCTCCAAACACCCGGAGCAGTGCGACGACTGGATTACATGCGAACACATCAGGACTTTCAGCAGTTGGTTGGAAACACGTCTCAGAGGTGACAACACTATTTGTGATGAGCTGTACTTGTTGTCCAGGGGACCATCTTCGACTGTTACGATTTGGAAAGGATACGAGATAAATGGGAATACATTTTACACGATTAACCAAGATCAAAAGAGAACCAACCAAAACAGCGGTGTCCGCTTTGATGCAACAACGGAGAGGGGAAAGGACACATATTATGGTTACATAGTGGACATATGGGAACTTGACTACAGACATGATTTTAAGGTCCCTTTGTTTAAGTACAAATGGGTCAATCTGTCAGGAGGCGGGGTACAGGTAGACCCATAGTATGGAATGACAACAGTGGATCTGAAAAATCTTGGGTACACTGGTGAACCGTTCGTCCTAGCCAATGATGTGGGACATGTTATCTATGTGAAGGACATGTCTACTAGACCGAGAAAAAGAAAAGATAAGGAAGTGAATACATCATACGATGAGCCAAAGCGCCACATAGTTCTTTCAAGAAAAAGGGACATCGTGGGAGTGGAGGGAAAGACAGACATGTCTGAAGATTATGAAAAGTTTCATGAAATTCCTCCCTTCAAAGTCAAGGCTGACCCAAGCATCCTGATAAACGATGAAGATTATCCATGGTTACGGCGCAATAAGCAAATGACACAAGCGAAGAAAAAGTGAAGACTTTCTCCCACAACTATTATGATGATACCATGCCAACTTCGTAACAGACGAGTATGATACCATTGTCCGTTTTGTACATGCACATGCTATGTGGGTGAAATTATGATACCATGCCAACTTTCAACTTTTTCAGAGTTCATTTTAAATGATTTAATGTCTTATGGTTCGGCCCTCGTAATATCATTAATCCCGGTTCGCTCCTTGTCAACTATGTTCTCACCAAGAACACTCTCAAGAGGGCAGCCACGTGGGCCATTGGTCCCGGTTCGTCTGGACCTTTTGGTCCCGGTTCCACGCACGAACCGGGACCAATGCGCCTCGCCCCTGGCCCATGACCATTAGTCCCGGTTTGTGCCACAAACCGGTACAAAAGGGTTGGTCCTCGTTGCGCTCAGAGTTTAGTCCCACCTCGCCAACCGAAGGGCGCTCACACCGGTTTATAAGCCCGTCCCTCTCTGCCTTGTTGAGCTCCTCTCAAAGTGAAAATAGATGCCCCTATACAGGGAATTTGGCCTAAATTCATAGTGAAATTCATAGAAATTTATTATGAATTTAGGTTGAATTTTCTCTATAGGCGCATCTATGTTCATTTTTTAGTAAAGTTAATCGCAAACTTGTGATTACACAAATTTCAAAGAATTCAAATTTTAACTATTCACATTTGAAAACTAATGGCACTAACAGAAAGTTTATAACTTTTCTAAAACTAATGGCACTAACAGAAAGTTTATAATTTTGCTGACCTAAAAGCCAAAAGAATTAAAAAATAAAGCAAAAAACAAAAGAAAATAAATAATGCAGAAAACAAAACAAAAAAACTGGAAACAAAATAAAAATAACAACAATAAGTATTTTATTGTAAGTAGAAACAAAATAAAATAAATAAAGCAACAAAGAAAACAAAAAAACAAAA
>NC_057803.1:738760814-738769952 GCF_018294505.1 Triticum aestivum | reverse complement strand
CCACCAACCGGGACCAAAGGCCGCCGTTTCCCGCCCTTTGGGCTGCCGAAAACTGGCCTTTGGTCCCGGTTGATGGCACCAACCGGGACTAAAGGGTGCATTGGTCCCGGTTGGTTCCACGGACCGTGACCAAAGGCCTAGGTATATAAGCATCACTTGCCAAAAATTTCATCAGTTCCTCATTCTCCCCGCCGCCGACGCCGCCCTCTGCCCCGACGCCCTGCTCCTCGTCGTCGTCTCCCGCGCCCGTCGTCGCCGCCCCCGTCTGTTGGGGAACGTTGCAGAAAATTAAAATTTTTCCTACGGTTTCACCAAGATCCATCTATGAGTTCATCTAAGCAACGAGTCAAGGGAGAGAGTTTGCATCTACATACCACTTGTAGATCACGAGCGGAAGCTTGCCAAGGGGATGGTGATGATGGAGTCGTACTCGAACGTGATTCGGATCACCGATGTCCAAGTGCTGAACGGACAGCACCTCCGCGTTCAACACACGTACGGGACGGGGACGTCTCCTCCTTCTTGATCCAGCAAGGGGGAAGGAGAGGTTGAGGAAGATTGCTCCAACAGAAGCACGACGGCGTGGTGTAGTTGGTGCAGCAGTACTCCGATAGGGCTTCGCCAAGCACGTACGGAGGAGGAGAGGTGTTGGGGAGGGGAGGGGCTGCGCCTTGGCATGTGGTATTTTTCAGCCCTCCCCTCACCCCTCTATATACAGGAGAAGGGGCAAGGGGGGCCGGCCCTCTAGGGAAACCCTAGAGGGGGGCGGCGGCCAAGGGGTGGGGGGCTTGCCCCCCAAGCAAGGGGGGTGCGCCCCCTTTAGGGTTTCCCCCCCAACCCTAGGCGCATGGGCCCAAGGGGGGGCGCCACGCCCACTAGGCACTGGCTGCTATCCCTATGCAGCCCAAGTGGCCCCCCGAGAGGGGTGGTCCCTCCCGATGGACCCCCGGAACCTCTCTGGTGGTCCCGGTACAATACCGGTATGACCCCGAAACTTTCCGGTGCCCGTTTAACAACTTCCCATATATAAAACTTTACCTCCGGACTATTCCGGAACTCCTCGTGACGTCCGGGATCTCATCCGGGACTCCGAACAACATTCGGTAGTCACATACTAGTCTTCCTAACAACCCTAGCGTCACCGAACCTTAAGTGTGTAGACCATACGGGTTCGGGAGACATGCAGACATGACCGAGACGATTCTCGGGCAATAACCAACAGCGGGGTCTGGATACCCATGTTGGCTCCCACATGCTCCTCGATGATGTCATCGGATGAACCACGATGTCGAGGATTCGATCAAACCCTGTATACAATTCCCTTTGTCAATCGGTACGTTACTTGCCCGAGACTCGATCGTCGGTATCCCAATACCTTGTTCAGTCTCGTTACCGGCAAGTCACTTTACTCGTACCGTAATGCATGATCCTGTGGCCAACACCTTGGTCACCTTGAGCTCATTATGATGATGCATTACCGAGTGGGCCCAGAGATACCTCTCCGTCATACGGAGTGACAAATCCCAGTCTCGATCCGCATAAAACAATAGATACTTTCGGAGATACCTGTAGTGCACCTTTATAGTCACCCAGTTACGTTGTGACGTTTGATACACCCAAAGCACTCCTACGGTATCCAGGAGTTACACGCTCTCATGGTCGAAGGAAGAGATACTTGACATTGGCAAAGCTCTAGCAAATGAACTACACGATCTTTGTGCTATGCTTAGGATTGGGTCTTGTCCATCACATCATTCTCCTAATGATGTGATCCCGTTATCAACGACATCTGATGTCCATAGCCAGGAAACCATGACTATCTGTTGATCACAACGAGCTAGTCAACTAGAGGCTCACTAGGGACATATTGTGGTCTATGTATTCACACGTGTATTACGATTTCCGGATAATACAGTTATAGCATGAATAAAAGACAATTATCATGAACAATGAAATATAATAATACTTTTATTATTGCCTCTAGGGCATATTTCCAACAGTCTCCCACTTGCACTAGAGTCACCAATCTAGTTACATTGTGATGACTCGAACACCCATAGAGTTCTGGTGTTGATCATGTTTTGCTCGCGAGAGAGGTTTAGTCGACGGATCTGCGACATTCAGATCCGTATGTACTTTGCAAATTTCTATGTCTCCATCTTGAACATTTTCACGGATGGAGTTGAAACGACGCTTGATGTGCCTGGTCTTCTTGTGAAACCTGGGCTCCTTAGCAAGGGCAATAGCTCCAGTGTTGTCACAGAAGAGTTTGATTGGCCCCGACGCATTGGGTATGACTCCTAGGTCGGTGATGAACTCCTTCACCCAAATCGCTTCATGCGCTGCCTCCGAGGCTGCCATGTACTCCGCTTCACACGTAGATCCTGCCACGACGCTCTGCTTGCAGCTGCACCAGCTTAGTGCTCCACCATTCAACATATACCCGTATCCGGTTTGTGACTTAGAGTCATCCGGATCTGAGTCGAAGCTAGCGTCGACGTAACCCTTTACGATGAGCTCTTCGTCTCCTCCATAAACGAGAAACATGTCCTTTGTCCTTTTCAGGTACTTTAGGATATTCTTGACCGTTGTCCAGTGTTCCTTGCCGGGATTACTCTGGTATCTTGCTACCAAACTTACGGCAAGGTTTACATCAGGTCTGGTACACATCATGGCATACATAATAGATCCTATGGCCGAAGCATAGGGGATGACACTCATCTCTTCTTTATCTTTTGCCGTGGTCGGTGACTGAGCTGAGCTCAATCTCACACCTTGTAACATAGGCAAGAACCCTTTCTTGGACTCATCCATTTTGAGCTTTTTCAAAATCTTATCAAGGTATGTGCTTTGTGAAAGACCTATGAGGCGTCTCGATCTATCTCTATAGATCTTGATGCCTAATATATAAGCAGCTTCTCCAAGGTCCTTCATTGAAAAACACATATTCAAGTAGGCCTTAATGCTGTCCAGAAATTCTATATTATTTCCCATCAAGAGTATGTCATCTACATATAATATGAGAAATGCTACAGAGCTCCCACTCACTTTCTTGTAAACGCAGGCTTCTCCATAAATCTGCATAAACCCAAACGCTTTGATCATCTCATCAAAGCGAATATTCCAACTCCGAGATGCTTGCACCAGCCCATAAATGGATCGCTGGAGCTTGCATACTTTGTTAGCGCTCTTAGGATCGACAAAACCTTCCGGTTGTATCATATACAGCTCTTCCTTAAGATGCCCGTTAAGGAATGCCGTTTTGGCGTCCATCTGCTATATCTCATAATCATAGTATGCGACAATTGCTAACATGATTCGGACGGACTTAAGCTTCGTACGGGAGAGAAAGTCTCATCATAGTCAATCCCTTCAACTTGTCGATAACCCTTAGCGACAAGTCGAGCTTTATAGATGGTGACATTTCCATCCGCGTCCGTCTTCTTCTTAAAGATCCATTTGTTTTCTATTGCTCGCCGATCATCGGGCAAGTCAGTCAAAGTCCATACTTTGTTTTCATACATGGATTCTATCTCGGATTTCATGGCTTCTAGCCATTTGTTGGAATCTGGGCCCGCCATCGCTTCTTCATAGTTCGAAGGTTCACGGTTGTCTAACAACATGATTTCCAGGACGGGGTTGCCGTACCACTCTGGTGCGGAACGTGTCCTTGTGGACCTACGAAGTTCGATAGCATCTTGATCCGAAGTACCTTGATCATCATCATTGTTTTCCTCTTCGATTGGTGTGGGCATCACAGGAACATTTTCCTGAGCTGCACCACTTTCCCGTTCGAGAGGTAGTACTTCATCGAGTTCTACTTTCCTCCCACTTACTTCTTTCGAGAGAAACTCTTTTTCCAAAAAGCATCCATTCTTGGCAACAAAGATTTTGCCCTCGGATCTTAAGTAGAAGGTATACCCGACAGTTTCCTGAGGGTATCCTATGAAGACGCATTTTTCCGACTTGGGTTCGAGCTTTTCAGGTTGAAGTTTCTTGACATAAGCATCGCATCCCCAAACTTTTAGAAACGACAGCATAGGTTTCTTCCCAAACCATAATTCATACGGTGTCGTCTCAACGGATTTAGACGGTGCCCTATTTAAAGTGAATGTAGCTGTCTCTAGAGCGTATCCCCAAAATGATAGCGGTAAATTGGTAAAAGACATCATAGACCGCACCATATCCAATAGAGTGCCATTACGACATTCGGACACACCGTTTCGCTGAGGTGTTCCAGGCGGCGTGAGTTGTGAAACGATTCCACATTTCCTTAAGTGTGTGCCAAAGTCGTGACTTAAATATTCTCCTCCACGATCTGATCGTAGGAACTTTATCTTTTGGTCACGTTGATTCTCCACCTCATTCTGAAATTCCTTGAACTTTTCAAAGGTCTCAGACTTGTGTTTCATTAAGTAGACATACCCATATCTACTTAAGTCATCAGTGAGAGTGAGAACATAACGATATCCTCCGCGAGCCTCAACACTCATTGGACCGCACACATCGGTATGTATGATTTCCAATAAGTTGGTTGCTCGCTCCATTGTTCCGGAGAACGGAGTCTTGTCATTTGCCCATGCGGCATGGTTCGCATGTGTCAAATGATTCATAATCAAGAGACTCTAAAAGTCCATCAGCATGGAGCTTCTTCATGCGCTTGACACCAATGTGACCAAGGCGGCAGTGCCACAAGTATGTGGGACTATCGTTATCAACTTTACATCTTTTGGCATCTACACTATGAACATGTGTAACACTACGCTCGAGATTCATTAAGAATAAACCATTGACCATCGGAGCATGACCATAAAACATATCTCTCATATAAATTGAACAACCATTATTCTTAGACTTAAATGAGTAGCCATCTCGTATTAAACGAGATCCAGATACAATGTTCATGCTCAAACTTGGCACTAAATAACAATTATTAAGGTTCAAAACTAATACCGTAGGTAAATGTAGAGGCAGCGTGCCGACGGCGATCACATCGACTCTGGAACCATTCCCGACGCGCATCGTCACCTCGTCCTTCGCCAGTCTCTGTTTATTCCGCAGCTCCTGCTGTGAGTTACAAATATGAGCAACGGCACCGGTATCAAATACCCAGGAGTTACTACGAGTACTGGTAAGGTACACATCAATTACATGTATATCGAATATACCTTTTGTGTTGCCGGCCTTCTTATCCGCTAAGTATTTGGGGCAGTTCCGCTTCCAGTGACCCTTCCCCTTGCAATAAAAGCACTCAGTCTCAGGCTTGGGTCCATTCTTTGACTTCTTCCCGGCAACTGGCTTACCGGGCGCGGCAACCTCCCTGCCGTCCTTCTTGAAGTTCTTCTTACCCTTGCCCTTCTTGAACTTAGTGGTCTTATTGACCATCAACACTTGATGTTCTTTCTTGATTTCAGCCTCTGCTGACTTCAGCATCGAGAGCACTTCAGGAATGGTCTTTTCCATCCCCTGCATGTTGTAGTTCATCACAAAGCTCTTGTAGCTTGGTGGGAGCGACTGGAGGATTCTGTCAATGACCACCTCATCTGGGAGGTTAATGTTCAGCTGGGTCATACGGTTGTGCAACCCAAACATCTTGAGTATGTGCTCACTGACAGAACTGTTTTCCTCCATCTTACAACTGTAGAACTTGTTGGAGACATCATATCTCTCGACCCGGGCATGAGCTTGGAAAACTAGTTTCAGCTCTTCGAACATCTCATATGCTCCGTGATGCTCAAAACGCTTTTGGAGCCCCGGTTCTAAGTTGTAAAGCATGCCGCACTGAACGAGGGAGTAATCATCAGCGCGAGTTTGCCAAGCATTCATAATGTCTTGGTTCTCTGGGATGGGAGCGTCACCTAGCGGTCCTTCTAGGACATATTGCTTCCTGGCAGCTATGAGGATGATCCTCAGGTTCCGGACCTAGTCCGTATAGTTGCTGCAATCATCGTTCAACTTGGTTTTCTCTAGGAACGCGTTGAAGTTCATGTTGACATGAGCGTTGGCCATTTGATCTACAAGACATATTTGCAAAGGTTTTTAGACTAAGTTCATGATAATTAAGTTCTAATCAAATTATGAACTCCCACTCAGATTAGACATCCCTTTAGTCATCTAAGTGTTACACGATCCGAGTCGACTAGCCCGCGTCCGATCATAACGTGAGACGGACTAGTCATCGTCGGTGAACATTCTCATGTTGATCGTATCTTCCATACGACTCGTGTTCGACCTTTCGGTCTCCGTGTTCCGAGGCCATGTCTGCACATGCTAGGCTCGTCAAGTTAACCCTAAGTGTTTTCGCTGTGTAAAACTGTCTTACACCCGTTGTATGTGAACGTAAGAATCCATCACACCCGATCATCACGTGGTGCTTAGAAGCGACGAACTGTAGCAACGGTGCACAGTTAGGGGAGAACACTTCTTGAAATTTTGTAAGGGATCATCTTATTTACTACCGTCGTCCTAAGTAAACAAGATGCATAAACATAATAAACATCACATGCAATTATATAGTTGTGACATGATATGGCCAATATCATATAGCTCCATTGATCTCCATCTTCGGGGCTCCATGATCATCTTGTCACCGGCATGACACCATGATCTCCATCATCGTGTCTTCATGAAGTTGTCACGCCAACGACTACTTCTACTTCTATGACTAACGCGTTTAGCAATAAAGTAAAGTAGTTTACATGGCGTTCTTCAATGACACGCAGGTCATACAAAAATAAAGACAACTCCTATGGCTCCTGCCGGTTGTCATACTCATCAACATGCAAGTCGTGAATCCTATTACAAAGAACATGATCTCATACATCACAATTCATCATTCATCACAACTTCTGGCCATATCACATCACATGATCAATCGCTGCAAAAACAAGTTAGACGTCCTCTAATTGTTGTTGCATCTTTTACGTGGCTGCAATTGGGTTCTAGCAAGAATGTTTTCTTACCTACGAATAACCACAACGTGATTTTGTCAACTTCTATTTACCCTTCATAAGGGCCCTTTTCATCGAATCCGCTCCAACTAAAGTGGGAGAGACAGACACCCGCCAGCCACCTTATGCAACTAGTGCATGTTAGTCGGTGGAACCGGTCTCACGTAAGTGTACGTGTAAGGTTAGTCCGGGCCGCTTCATCCCACAATACCGTTGAAGCAAGAAAAGACTAGTAGGGGCAAGTAAGTTGACAAGATCCACGCCCACAACAAAATTGTGTTCTACTCGTGCAAAGAGAACTACGCATAGACCTAGCTCATGATGCCACTGTTGGGGAACGTTGCAGAAAATTAAAAATTTTCCTACGGTTTCACCAAGATCCATCTATGAGTTCATCTAAGCAACGAGTCAAGGGAGAGAGTTTGCATCTACATACCACTTGTAGATCACGAGCGGAAGCTTGCCAAGGGGATGGTGATGATGGAGTCGTACTCGAACGTGATTCGGATCACCGATGTCCAAGTGCTGAACGGACAGCACCTCCGCGTTCAACACACGTACGGGACGGGGACGTCTCCTCCTTCTTGATCCAGCAAGGGGGAAGGAGAGGTTGAGGAAGATTGCTCCAACAGCAGCACGACGGCGTGGTGTAGTTGGTGCAGCAGTACTCCGACAGGGCTTCGCCAAGCACGTACGGAGGAGGAGAGGTGTTGGGGAGGGGAGGGGCTGCGCCTTGGCATGTGGTGTTTTTCAGCCCTCCCCTCACCCCTCTATATATAGGAGAAGGGGCAAGGGGGGCCGGCCCTCTAGGGAAACCCTAGAGGGGGGCGGCGGCCAAGGGGTGGGGGGCTTGCCCCCCAAGCAAGGGGGGTGCGCCCCCTTTAGGGTTTCCCCCCCAACCCTAGGCGCATGGGCCCAAGGGGGGAGCGCCAAGCCCACTAGGGGCTGGCTGCTATCCCTACGCAGCCCAAGTGGCCCCCCGTGAGGGGTGGTCCCTCCCGGTGGACCCCCGGAACCTCTCCGGTGGTCCCGGTACAATACCGGTATGACCCCGAAACTTTCCGGTGCCCGTTTAACAACTTCCCATATATAAAACTTTACCTTCGAACTATTCCGGAACTCCTCGTGACGTCCGGGATCTCATCCGGGACTCCGAACAACATTCGGTAGTCACATACTAGTCTTCCTAACAACCCTAGCGTCACCGAACCTTAAGTGTGTAGACCCTACGGGTTTGGGAGACATGCAGACATGACCGAGACGATTCTCGGGCAATAACCAACAGCGGGGTCTGGATACCCATGTTGGATCCCACATGCTCCTCGATGATGTCATCAGATGAACCACGATGTCGAGGATTCGATCAGACCCTATATACAATTCCCTTTGTCAATCGGTACGTTACTTGCTCGAGACTCGATCGTCGGTATACCAATACCTTGTTCAGTCTCGTTACCGGCAAGTCACTTTACTCGTACCGTAATGCATGATCCCGTGGCCAACACCTTGGTCACCTTGAGCTCATTATGACGATGCATTACCGAGTGGGCCCAGAGATACCTCTCCGTCATATGGAGTGACAAATCCCAGTCTCGATCCGCATAAAACAATAGATACTTTCGGAGATACCTGTAGTGCACCTTTATAGTCACCCAGTTACGTTGTGACATTTGATACACCCAAAGCACTCCTACGGTATCCAGGAGTTACACGCTCTCATGGTCGAAGGAAGAGATACTTGACATTGGCAAAGCTCTAGCAAATGAACTACACGATCTTTGTGCTATGCTTAGGATTGGGTCTTGTCCATCACATCATTCTCCTAATGATGTGATCCCGTTATCAACGACATCTGATGTCCATAGCCAGGAAACCATGACTATCTGTTGATCACAACGAGCTAGTCAACTAGAGGCTCACTAGGGACATATTGTGGTCTATGTATTCACACGTGTATTACGATTTCCGGATAATACAGTTATAGCATGAATAAAAGACAATTATCATGAACAATGAAATATAATAATACTTTTATTATTGCCTCTAGGGCATATTTCCAACACCGTCGTCGCCCGTGCCCCGCGCCACCCCGACACCGTCGCCGCGCCCCACGCCGCCCCGACATCACCCGCGCCCCTTCGTCGCCCGCGCTGCCCCGACGTCGTCGCCGCTCCCGTCGTCGCCCGTG
>NC_057803.1:738759212-738760006 GCF_018294505.1 Triticum aestivum | reverse complement strand
GAGCGCCCCTTTTGCTCTGCCCCTTCTCCATGGTCACCGCTGGCTCCGACGCATGAAGAGAAGAAGGAGAGAAGGAGAGGAGAGGAGAAGCAGAGAAGATGGATATATGAAAGTTATTTTTGTTAAATATGTCAAATTTAGAATATGCTAAATATGTCAAAAAAAATTGTTCGTAGAAAGTTTTTTGTTCATATATAGAAAGTTTTTATATATGACTATGGATATATGAGCAATGATGATCCATGGATGTATGCATTGATATATATGAGAAATGATGTTCATAGAATATTTACCAAGTATACATGTATTTTTTTAATAGCATTTTTTTCCATTTATAGATGGATATATATGAGAAATGATGATCCATGGATGATGCATTTTTTTCCAATGATGATCCATATATGGATGTATGTATGTATAGATGTATGTATGTGGATACATGAGGGGGGTCGATATACCCCCTCTCCGATAGCATTTTCTTCTTCATATGTTGAGTTAGTTGATTTAGGTTAGTGCATTTTAGGTTAGTTGATTTATAGTGCATTTTAGGTTAGTTATTGTTAGTGCATTTTAGGTTAGTACATTTTAGGTTAGTCTCTATTTCTTCTTCTTCGAGCATTTTTGTGCATTTTAGGTTAGTAAATTTTTTCTGTTGTAATTTAGTTCGATGAATGTTTTCTGTTAAAACACGTATTAAGTTTGTTCGATGAATGTTTCATGGGAGGGAGGGAGTAAAAACTCATCAAACATGAGGGGGAGGAGTCCCCCTACGGTTCCTAACTCTCTCGGGAATT
>NC_057803.1:738737145-738758682 GCF_018294505.1 Triticum aestivum | reverse complement strand
GATATACCCCATCCCTATAACTTCAACACGTGGGGGGGGTCGATATACACCCCTCCCCGTTACTATAATTTTCCCATGTATGTATGTCGTCGTTGTCGATATAAACCCCTCTCGGTAACTTCAACACGTGGGGGGGGGGTCGATATACCCCCTCCCCGATAATATTATTTTCCCATGTACGTATGTCATCCTTGTCAATATAAACCCCTCCCGATAACTTCAACACGTGGGGGGGTCGATATACCCCCTCCCGATAACTTCAACACGTGGGGTGGTCGATATACCCCTGTCGGGGAACGTAGCAGAAATTCAAAATTTTCCTACGAGTCACCAAGATCTATCTATGGAGAGACTAGCAACGAGAGAGAGGGGAGTGCATCTACATACCCTTGTAGATCGCTAAGCGGAAGCGTTCAAGAGAACGGGGTTGAAGGAGTCGTACTCGTCGTGATCCAAATCACCGGAGATCCTAGTGCCGAACGGACGGCACCTCCGCGTTCAACACACGTGCAAACCGGTGACGTCTCCCATGCCTTGATCCAGCAAGAAGAGAGGGAGAGGTTGAGGAAGACTCCGTCCGGCAGCAGCACAACGGCGTGGTGGTGATGGATGAGCGTGGCAATCCAGCAGGGCTTCGCCAAGCACCGCGAGAGAGGAGGAGAAAGAGAGGTAGGGCTGCGCCAACAGGAGAAGAACTTCGTGTGTTGGGCTGCCCCTTTGCCTCCACGATATATAGGGGGAGAGAGAGGGCTGCGCCCCCACCTAGGGTTCCCTCCCTAGGGGTGGCGGCATCCCCAATCCCCATCTGGGGTGGCGGCCAAGTGGGGGGAGAGGGAGGCACACCAGGCATGGGCCTTTAGGGTCTATCTTCCCTAGGGTTTGCCCCCCTCTTTTCTCTAGGCGCATGGGCCATGGTGGGGAGGCGCCCCAGCCCACCTAGGGGCTGGTCCCTTCTGACACTTGGCCCATGTATGCCTCCGAGGCCCGTGGCCCCTCCCGGTGGACCCCCGGACCCCTCCGGTGGTCCCGGTACACTACCGGTGATGCTGTCCTATCGAGTGGGCCCAGAGACATGTCTTTACTCGTTCCGTAACACATCATCCCGTGATCAACCCCTTGGTCACATTGTGCACATTATGATGATGTCCTACCGAGTGGGCCCAGAGATACCTCTCCGTTACACGGAGTGACAAATCCCAGTATCGATTCGTGGCAACCCAACAGACACTTTTGGAGATACCCGTAGTGCACCTTTATAGCCACCCAGTTATGTTGTGACGTTTGGTACACCCAAAGCATTCCTATGGTATCCGGGAGTTGCACAATCTAATGGTCTAAGGAAATGATACTTGACATTAGAAAAGCTTTAGTATACGAACTATACGATCTTTGTGCTAGGCTTAGGATTGGGTCTTGTCCATCACATCATTCTCCTAATGATGTGATCCCGTTATCAACGACATCCAATGTCCATGGTCAGGAAACCGCAACCATCTATTGATTAACGAGCAAGTCAACTAGAGGCTTACTAGGGACATGGTGTTGTCTATGTACCCACACATATATTTGAGTTTCCTATCAATACAATTATAGCATGGATAATAAACTCATGAACAAGGAAATATAATAATGATAACTAATTTGTTATTGCCTCTAGGGCATATTTCCAACAGTCTCCCAGTTGCACTAGAGTCAATAATCTAGTTCACATCACCATGTGATTAACACTGACAGGTCACATCGCCATGTGACCAACATCCAAAGAGTTTACTAGTGTCACTAAACTAGTTCACATCACCATGTGATTAAGACTCAATGAGTTATGGGGTTTGATCATGTTTTGCTTGTGAGAGAGGTTTTAGTCAACGGGTCTGCAATATTCAGATCCGTATGTGTTTCGCAAATCTCTAGGTCATATTGTAAATGCTGCTTCCATGCTCCACTTGGAGCTATTCCAAATGGTCGCTCCACTATACGTATCCAGTTTGCTACTCAGAGTCATTCGGATAGGTGTTAAATCTTGCATCAACGTAACCCTTTACGCCGAACTCTTTATCACCTCCATAATCGAGAAACATTTCCTTCTTCCTCTAAGGATAATTTTGACCGCTATCTAGTGATCCACTCCTGGTACCCTCTTGCCAAACTTGAGGTAAGGCACACATCAGGTGCGGTACTCAGCATAGCATACTATAGAGCCTACGCCTGTAGCATAGGGGACAACCTTTGTCCTTTCTCTCTCTTCTGCCGTGGTCGAGCTTTAAGTCTTAACTTCATACCTTACAACTCAGGCAAGAACTCCTTCTTTGACTGATCCATCTTGAACACCTTCAAGATCATGTCAAGGTATGTGCTCATTTGAAAGTACCATTTAGCGTTTTTGATCTATCCTCATAGATCTTGATGCTCAATGTTCAAGCAGCTTAGTCCAGGTTTTCTATTGAAAAACACTTTTCAAATAACCCTATATGCTTTCCAGAAATTCTACATCATTTCCGATCAACAATATGTCAACAACATATACTCATCAGAAATGCTATAGTGCTCCCACTCACTTCTTTGGAAATACAAGTTTCTCATAAACTTTGTATAAACCCAAAATCTTTGATCATCTCATCAAAGCGTATATTCCAACTCTGAGATGCTTACTCCAGTCCCTAGAAGAATTGCTGGAGCTTTGCACACTTGTTAGCATCTTTCATGATTGACAAAACCTTCTGGTTGTATCACATACAACCTTTCCTCAAGGATATCGTCGAGGAAACAATGTTTTGACATCCTATCTGCAAGATTTCATAAATCATGCAGTAAATTGCTAATATAATTCCAACAGACTCTTAGCATGGCTACGAGTGAGAAAGTCTCATCGTAGTCAACTCCTTGAACTTGTCGGGAAACATCTTAACGACAAGTCGAGCTTTCTTATTGGTAATACTTACCATCATAGTCTGTCTTCCTTTTAAAATCCATCTGTACCCAACAGCCTTACGACCATCAAGTAGTTCTTCCAAAGTCCACACTTTGTTCTCATACATGGATCCTCTCTCGGATTTTATGGCCTCAAGCCATTTGTCAGAATCCGGGCCCACCATCGCTTCTCCATAGCTCATAGGTTCATTGTTGTCTAGCAACATGACCTCCAAGACAAGATTACGTACCACCTTGATGCAGTACGCATCCTTGTCTACCTACGAGGTTTGGTAGTGACTTGATCCGAAGTTTCATCATCACTATCATAAGCTTCTACTTCAATTGGTGTAGGTGCCACATGAACAACTTCTTGTGCCTTGCTACACACTAGTTGAAGTGATGGTTCAACAACCTCATCAAGTCTCCACCATCCTCCCACTCAATTCTTTCGAGAGAAACTTTTCCTCGAGAAAGGACCCGTTTCTAGAAACAATCACTTTTGCTTCCGGATCTGAAATAGGAGGTATACCCAACTGTTTTTGGGTGTCCTATGAAGATGTATTTATCCGCTTTGGGTTCGAGCTTATCTGGCTGAAACCTTTTCACATAAGCGTCGCAGCCCCAAACTCTTAAGAAACGACAGCTTAGGTTTCTCTAAACCATAGTTCATACGCTTTCATCTCAACGGAATTATGTGGTGGCCTATTTAAAGTGAATGTGGTTGTCTCTAATGCTTGACCCATAAACGATAGTGGTACTTTGATAAGAGACATCATGGCATGCACCATATCCAATAGGGTGCAGCTATGATGTTTGGACACACCATCACACTATGGTGTTCCAGGCGGTGTTAGTTGTGAAACAATTTCCACAATGTCTTAATTGTGTACCAAACTCGCAACTCAGATATTCATCTCTATGATCATATCATAGACATTTTATCCTCTTGTCACGAAGATCTTCAACTTCACTCTGAAATTACTTGAACCTTTCAATAATTCAGACTTGTGTTTCATCAAGTAAATATACTCAGCATCTACTCAAATTATCAGTGAAGTAAGAACATAATGATATCCACTACGTGCCTCAGCACTCATTGGACTGCACACATCAAAATGTATTACTTCCAACAAGTTGCTTTCTTGTTACATCTTACTGAAAACGAGGCTTTTCAGTCATCTTGCCCATGTGGTATGATTTGCATGTCTCAAGTGATTCAAAATCAAGTGAGTCCAAACGATCCATCTGCATGGAGTTTCTCCATGCGTACATACCAATGGACATGGTTCGCATGTCTCAAACTTTTCAAAAACGAGTGAGTCCAAAGATCCATCAACATGGAGCTTCTTCATGCGTTTTATACCAATATGACTTACATGGCAGTGCCACAAGTAGGTGGTACTATCATTACTATCTTATATATTTTGGCATGAACATGTGTATCACTACGATCGAGATTCAATAAACCATTCATTTTAGGTGCAAGACCATTGAAGGTATTATTAAAATAAACAGAGTAACCATTATTCTCCTTAAATGAATAACCGTATTGCGATAAACATAATCCAATCATGTATATGCTCAACGCAAACACCAAATAACAATTATTTAGGTTTAACACCAATCTTGATGGTAGAGGGAGCATGCGAAGTTTGATCACATCAACCTTGGAAATACTTCCAACACATATCGTCACCTCGCCTTTAGCTAGTCTCTGTTTATTCCGTAGCCTTTTATTTCGAGTTACTAACACTCAGCAACCGAACCGGTATCTATTACCATGGTGCTACTAGGAGTACTAGTAGAGTACACATAAATAAAATGTATATCCAATATACTTCTGTCGACCTTGCCAGCCTTCTTATCTACCAAGTATCTAGGGTAATTCTGCTCCAGTGACTGTTCCCCTTATTACAGAAGCACTTAGTCTCGGGTTTTGGTTCAACCTTGGGTTTCTTCACTAGAGCAACAACTGTTTTGCCGTTTCGTGAAGTATCCCTTCTTGCCCTTGGCCTTCTTGAAACTAGTGGTTTCACTAACCATCAACAATTGATGCTCCTTCTTGATTTCTACTTTCGCGGTGTCAAACATCGCGAATATTTCAAGGATCATCATATCTATCCCTGATATGTTATAGTTCATCACGAAGCTCTAGTGGCTTGGTGGCAATGTCTTTGGAGAAACATCACTATCTCATCTGGAAGATTAACTCCCACTCGATTCAAGTGATTGTTGTACCCAGACAATCTGAGTACAAGCTCAACGATTGAGCTTTTCTCCCTTAGTTTGTAGGCTAAGAAGCTTGTCGGAGGTCTTATACCTCTTGACGTGGGCACGAGCCTGAAATCCCAATTTCAGCTCTTGGAACATCTCATATGTGCGAAATTTCAAAAATGTCTTTGGTGCCTCAATTCTAAACCATTTAACATTACCCACTGAACTATCACGTAGTCATCAAAACGTGTATGTCAGATGTTCGTAACATCCACAAACGACGCTCGAGGTTCAGCACACCGAGCGGTGCATTAAGGACATAAGCCTTCTGTGCAACAATGAGGACAATCCTCAGTTTACACACCTAGTCCGTATAATTGCTACTATTAACTTTCAAGTAAATTTTCTCTAGGAACATATCTAAAACAGTAGAACTAAAGCGCGAGCTATGACATAATTTGCAAAAACCTTTTGACTATATTCAGGATAATTAAGTTCATCTAATGAAATCCCACTCAGATAGACATCCATCTAGTCATCTTAAGTGATACATGATCCGAGTCAACTAGGCCGTGTCCGATCATCACGTGAGACAGACTAGTCATCATCGGTGAACATCTTCATGTTGATCGTATCCACTATATGACTCATGTTTGACCTTTCGGTCTCTTGTGTTCCGAGGCCATGTCTGTACATGCTAGGCTCGTCAAGTCAACCTAAGTGTTTCGCGTGTGTAAATCTGGCTTACACCCGTTGTATGTGAATGTTAGAATCTATCACACCCGATCATCACGTGGTGCTTCGAAACAACGAACTTCCGCAACGGTGCACAGTTAGGGGGAACACTATCTTGAAATTATTATGAGGAATCATCTTATTTACTACCGTCGTTCTAAGCAAATAAGATGCATAAACATGATAAACATCACATGCAATCAAAAAGTGACATGATATGGCCAATATCATTTTTCTCCTTCTGATCTCCATCTTCGGGGCTCCATGATCATCATCATCACCGGCATGACACCAAGATCTGCATCGTCATGATCTCCATCATCGTGTCTCCATGAAGTTGTCTCGCCAACTATTACTTCTACTACTATGGCTAATGGTTTAGCAATGAAGTAAAGTAATTACATGGTGTTATTCAGTGACACGCAGGTCATATAATAAATAAAGACAACTCCTATGGCTCATGCCGGTTGTCATACTCATCGACATGCAAGTCGTGATTCCTATTACAAGAACATGATCAATCTCATACATCACATATCATTCATCACATTCTTTTGGCCATATCACATCACATAGCATACCCTGCAAAAACAAGTTAGACGTCCTATAATTGTTGTTTGCATGTTTTACGTGGCTGCTATGGGTTTCTAGCAAGAACGTTTCTTACCTACGCAAAAACCACAACGTGATATGCCAATTGCTATTTACCCTTCATAAGGACCCTTTTCATCGAATCTGATCCGACTAAAGTGGGAGAGACTGGCACCCGCTAGCCACCTTATGCAACTAGTGCATTTCAATCGGTGGAACCTGTCTCACGTAAGAGTACGTGTAAGGTCGATCCGGGCCGCTTCATCCCACAATACCGTCGAAACAATATTGGACTAGTAACGGTAAGCATATTGAACAAAATCAATGCCCACAACTACTTTGTGTTCTACTCGTGCAAAGAATCTACGCAATAGACCTAGCTCATGATGCCACTGTTGGGGAACGTAGTAGAAATTCAAAATTTTCCTACGAGTCACCAAGATCTATCTATGGAGAGACTAGCAACGAGAGAGAGGGGAGTGCATCTACATACCCTTGTAGATCAGTAAGCGGAAGTGTTCAAGAGAACAGGGTTGAAGGAGTCGTACTCGTCGTGATCCAAATCACCAGAGATCCTAGTGCCGAACGGACGACACCTCCGCATTCAACACACGTGCAGCCCGGTGACGTCTTCCATGCGTTGATCCAGCAAGGAGAGACGGAGAGGTTGAGGAAGACTCCATCCAGCAGCTGCACAACGGCGTGGTGGTGATGGAGGAGCGTGGCAATCTAGCAGGGCTTCGCCAAGCATCGCGATAGAGGAGGAGAAAGAGAGGTAGGGCTGTGCCAATAGGAGAAGAACTTCGTGTATTTTGCTGCCCCTTTGCCTCCACTATATATAGGGGGAGAGGGAGGGCTGCGCCCCCACCTAGGGTTCCCTCCCTAGGGGTGGCGGAAACCCCAATCCCCATCTGGGGTGGCGGCCAAGTGGGGGGAGAGGGAGGCGCACCAGGCATGGGCCTTTAGGGCCCATCTACCCTAGGGTTTGCCCCCCTCTTTTCTCTAGGCGCATGGGCCTTGATGGGGAGGCACCCCAGCCCACCTAGGGGCTGGTCCCATCTCACACTTGGCCCATGTATACCTCCGAGGCCCGTGGCCCCTCCTGGTGGACCCCCGAACCCCTCCGGTGGTCCCGGTACACTACCGGTGATGCCCGGAACACTTCCGGTGGCCAAAACCATACTTCCTATATATCAATATTTACCTTCGGACCATTTCGGAACTCCTCGTGACGTCCGGGATCTCATCCGGGACGCCGAACAACATTCGGTAACCACATACAAACTTCCTTTATAACCCTAGCGTCATCGAACCTTAAGTGTGTAGACCCTACGGGTTCGGGAACCATGCAGACATGACCGAGACTTTCTCCGGTCAATAACCAACAGCGGGATCTGGATACCCATGTTGGCTCCCACATGTTCCACGATGATCTCATCGGATGAACCACGATGTCAAGGACTCAATCGATCTCGTATTCAATTCCCTTTGTCCAACGGTATTGTACTTGCCCAAGATTCGATCGTCGGTATGCCGATACCTTGTTAAATCTCGTTCCCGGCAAGTCTCTTTACTCTTTCCATAACACATCATCCTGTGATCAACCCCTTGGTCACATTGTGCACATTATGATGATGTCCTACCGAGTGGGTCCAGAGATACCTCTCCGTTACACGGAGTGACAAATCCAAGTCTCGATTCGTGCCAACCCAACAGACACTTTCGGAGATACCCGTAGTGCACCTTTATAGCCACTCAGTTACATTGTGACGTTTGGTACACCCAAAGCATTCCTACGGTATCCGGGAGTTGCACAATCTCATGGTCTAAGGAAATGATACTTGACATTAGAAAAGCTTTAGCATACGAACTATACGATCTTTGTGCTAGGCTTAGGATTGGGTCTTGTCCATCACATCATTCTCCTAATGATGTGATCCTGTTATCAACGACATCCAATGTCCATGGTCAGGAAACCGTAACCATCTATTGATTAACGAGCTAGCCAACTAGAGGCTTACTAGGGACATGGTGTTGTCTATGTACCCACACATGTATCTGAGTTTCCTATCAATACAATTATAGCATGGATAATAAACGATATCGTGAACAAGGAAATATAATAATAATAACTAATTTATTATTGCCTCTAGGGCATATTTCCAACAACCCCCTCCTCGATAACATTATTTTCCCATGTATGTGTCTCATCGTTGTCGATATTACCCCCTTGAAGCGTTGTCTAGGCCACCCCAAACCCTAGAGAAGCAGCGTCGAGGCCACTAATTAATATGATTCCTTACTGTGATTAGCTAGCTAGTTCTACGTTTGCCACTAATATATCCATATCTGTCATGTTTGAATAATAATTGCCATGTTGTAAATATTTGTAGAAACTATGGACACCCCCTGAGACGAAGAAACAAAAGCGATATTGGGGAGATAATCGCACATGGAAGTGATGCCGTCTTCTCTTTTCTGAACGACACCGATGGTCTGGAAGGACAGTGTGAAGAAGCAGGCTATTATCATGGCTCCTTTGACCCAATGCCGATGCAAGAAGGAGACCATGAGGACGGCTCCGGTGACCTAATGACGGTGCAAGAAGGAGACCGTGATGACGGCTCCGGTGACCGAACCTAGTCTGGCCAGGCATATATATTAGTTAAGCCCGTGCTGACTAGCTAATTGATGCATTCATTGTTTTGGTATATGTACACATATTAATTAACTCTTGTCTTTCTTCTTTTTTCTAGCCCTCCGGATCGAGCACAACTTCGGTAAGGAGACGAGGCTTGAAGAAAAAGTTGAGCTCAGATGAAAGGTTTGAGATCACAGCAATCGCGCGCGACGGCGAACCGATTGAACCCATCCGGACAAAGAACGCATTTGCTTCTCAGTGCGAGGTTCTTGTTAGGGACAAGATCCCGATCAGGATCCGCCAATGGTATAAGACTAAGGAGGAAAACCCTGAGGTGTCTTATGTCAATGATATGCAGAAAGATGATCTTTGGACTGACCTGAAGGCAAATTTCACCCTACCGCCAGAGGAGGATCCGGAGAAGATAGTTAAAGAGCAATTAATCAAGTCTCGTGCTCTTAAGAAGATGGCAGGCCTATTCAGGAGGTGGTGGAAAGAGCTGAACAAGTTTGCCGACAAAGAAGAGACACCAGAATTCATCGGCAAATATGAGAAGATCAGAGATCACTGGCCCGCATTTGTGGCCCACAAGACATCAGAAAAGAGTAAGAAGATGTCGGCGACAAACAAGCAAAATGCTGCGAAGAAGAAGTTTCACCATCGCACGGGGTCAGGTGGCTACCTCAAAGCCTGGCCTAAGTGGTCCAAGGCTGAGAATGATCTGCTTGATAAAGGGATCGAACCAGAGACAATGAACTGGCCAGACCGTTGCCAGACTTGGTTCTTCGGGGCTGGCGGAACCTTGGACCCTGTATTAGGGAAGTGCCGTTGGACGGACGAGCAACTGAGAATACCAGTCAACAGGCTTCGGCACTATATTGATGCAGCGCAGCAAGGGACGTTCGTTCCAGACAGGGAGAAGGACGAGCTCACAATGGCCCTCGGGAATCCTGAGCACCCTGGACGGACACGAGGCACACCAGGCTCCATTCTGTGGAAGGTTGGTTTTCCGGACGCAGGGGGTTACAAAACCCAGGAGAGGAGGAAGAAACTGGAGCAGAGTCAAGTGCAGGCGGTGCACGAAAGGGTACAAGGGCTAGAGGAACGAGAAGCAGATCGCAGCAAACGACCTACCGAAGCTTCCCCCGAAGCTACCCCGCCATCTCAGCGGAGAAAGAGCGTGGCTTCCACCGAGCTGCTTCAACCGGAGCATGTCTTGACGGCTCCTGCTAGCTACCCCGTGGATTTTATCACGAAGTCTCAAAATTGGCACCTTATGACGCAATGGCAGAACTTAAAAGTCAAGGCGGCTGTCGGCCAAGGTCGACCTTCTGAACCCGGCGCAACTTTTCACTGTCGTCCAATTCCAGAAGGATATGCTAGGGTGACGGCGGAGGAAATAACGGAGGGATTTGAGGACCTCCAGCTTGACCACCCTACAGGTGAAGGGGAGACTCCGCTGGGTTCTGTTGTGAAGACTCCATGCCTATGGCAGAAGGAGTTCATCAAGCTTCCGAACTGGACGCCTCCTCCTCCTCCTCCAGCAAGTCAGGGCACTCCACCTCCTCCACCGTCTCCTCCTCCGGCGAGTGACGATCAGGGCACTCAGACGCCTCCTTCTCCGGCGCGTGGCGGCACTCCGCCTCCATCTCCGCCTGCGCCGGTGCGCCCGAGCAGCCAGGAGCCTCCTCCTTCTCCGCCTCTCCAGCAAGGGCGTAAGAGACCCGCCGCCGCCCCGGATGCTCTGGCGCGTCGTAGTCCTTCTCCTCCGCCTCATAAGCAAGCACGAAAGAAGACAGACGCCGCAGCCTCTCCGTCTGCTCCGGCGTCTAGCAGTACAGCCAGCAGAGGCGGGAGGCAATACAGATACGGTCCTTCTCTCAAGCCTCTAGAGAAGTTACCGTACGAGAGGACCAAGGAGGAAAACGCAAAGATCGTGCGGACTGAAGTGGAGGACTTCTTTAAAGGGTTGAAAGCAAAGAGACATCCACCTCCGGAGGAGAAGGTAGATCCGGTGAAAGAAAAGTGCACTATCGATGCCCTGAGGAAACCACCAAAGTCTCCGCCGAGAACCAACTATGAGCGCATTATTGAATAGACATATCTCGAAGCGGAGCGGTCGGGAAGTACTGTCAGTGATCAAACATTAAAAGAACGAGCAGCTGCGAAAAAAATTGCCCAGCTCGGCGAACAAGCAAATCAATTGTGCCCCCCGCTCAATGTGTCTAGCGGCGACATCATCGCTAATGCTCCAGGGACGGTGCCTGGTTATGGTAATCTTGCAGATTACCTACTGACGATGTAAATTTTGATTTCATGGAGGTGGACGAACACAAATACGAGTACGGGAAGCCTCTCATCAAAGATGAAAAATCTCTAACAACGATGATGCCAAGATTCCATAATTGGTACATGAAAACCTGCAGAGAGTCTGGGGGGATGAATACTTTGTTTCTGAGAATTAAAGAGGAGCACGACCTCATTGGAACTGATCTGTTGCCTGTTCCATTTGAGGAGTTCTTCGAATTCTTCAATCAAAAGGCCCTCGATAAATTAACGGTCTTTTGCTACTGTCTGTAAGTACTATTTCTGTCATTAAGTCTCTATATATAGCTCAGCTCTTTCATTGCATGTATTTATAATTAACTATCCTCACTATATTATGCAGATTGAAGATCGTCGAGTGCAGAAAACAAGAAATGTATGATATTGGGTTCATTAAAACAAATATCATAGATGAAATTCAGGTTAAAAAGCACGTCGAAGAGGCCGAGGCCAACTTGCTACAATCGTGATCAAAAATCAAAACAATGATTTAATACTCTTTCCTTACAACTTCGAGTGAGTGTTACTGTCGTGTGAATATTCGGTTTCCCCTATTACTCAAGTGAGGTTATAGTAATGTAATTGATGAGTTATGCATGCGTGCGCAGCTTCCACTATGTTCTTCTGGAGATTAAGCTTGAGTGGGGAGTAGTAACCGTCTTAGACTCGAGACAAAAAGATCCCGAAACCTATGCGGACAATGACTAAAATGCTCAACAAGTTCAATCGATCATTATCGCACCATATCGGCAACTTTTTGTTCATTTCCTGATATCTCAAGTAATAATAATTATTTTCTTTGTCTTGCAGGGTTTGGAAACAGTTCACCGCAGAAGCTCCGGGACTGCCGAAGGAGCTGCGATATACATACCCGAAAGTAAGTAATACTGGCTAGCTAGTTGCGCGCATCTCCCGTTGATTCTATAGCTATAGTTTCATCAATGCCATTTATAATGCTTCATTATCAGTTTGATTGACCTCTATTTCTCGTAAAGTGCTTGTGGAAGAAACAAGGGAATAATTACTGTGAATACTACGTGTGCGAGTTCATCTACAACACGACTTTGAAAAATAAGCGGGGCTACTCTAAAAGACAATATGAAGTGCGTAAGCAATAATATTCACAATTTCATTTTATTACACCATAATTTCTGTTGAGTTTCATTCATATATGTATTAACCCCCTTCTTCAAATTAGACGTGGCAGATGCGGAATGAACTCCTAGAACAAGATCGCATGAAAGCAATTCAAGAGGAATTGGCGGGATTCTTTCTTGACCACGTCATCAATAAAGCTGGAGAATACCATGTGGAAGTTGATTTCAATTGCTAGGGGATTGTAAGAGATCTTACATATTGTGTATGTATGTAGCCAGTAGCGTTGGATAGATAATATGAAAACTTGTTGTTCGACCAATCTCTCGGAGAAGGAGAGGTCGATCGATCACTTCTCTCGGTATGCATGACGAACTTCTGTACTTAATGGTTTCCTTCATTTTCTTACTAGCTAGCGTGTCGAGGGCCTCTCTATATACAGTACGTAGTGTCGACCAAGCACGGACATAAGAGAGGACACTTCTCTCTATTAATTAGCTAGCTAACACAATATTGAAACATCTAAATTAACCCTCAAAACCCCACCCCCCCCTTCAATAACAAAAACAAAAACCCCAGCCATTGAAATGCTGACGCGTGGATGCTTTTTGGTCCCGGTTGGTGCCACCAACCGGGACCAAAGGCCCTCCTGCCTGGGCTCGGCGCACCGGCCACGTGGAGGCCCATCTGTCCCGGTTCGTGTTAGAACCGGGCTAAGGCTCTAGGGCATTAGTAACGACCCTTTAGTCCCTGTTCAAGAACCGGGACAAAGGGCCCTCACCAACCGGGACTAATAGGGGGTTTTCTACTAGTGTAGTACTTACTTTCGGGTGTGAAAATCGAAGCTTCCTCGGTAGTCCCGGAGCTTTTGAGGTGAATTTTTTCCAAACCCTACTAGACAAAGAAAACAATTACTTGATATCAGGAAATGAACAAAGTTGCCGATATGGTGCGATAATCGATTTAACTTACTTCTCGAGCATTTCAGTCATGTCCGCATACTCTTGGGGATCTTTTCGTCTCGATTCTAAGACGGTTACTAGTCCCAGCTCAAGCTTAATCTCTAGGAGAATATAGCGGAAGCTACGCACGCATGCATAACTCATCAATTACATTAACCTCGATTAATAAGGGAAACCGAATATGCAAAAGACAGTAACACTCACTTGAAGTTGTAAGGAAAGAGTATTATTACTTTGTTTTGATTTAATACCAACGATCGTAGCAAGTTGCCCTCGATATCTTTGGCATGAAATTCAACCATATATTTGTCTATGAGATTTGTGTTAATGAACCCAATATCACTGATTTGTCTTTTCTTCAATTCGGCGATCTTCAAACTGCATAATATAGTGAGGATAATTATATATACATGCAATGAAAGAGCTGATCTATATATAGAGACTTAATGATAGAAGTAGTACTTACAGATAGTAGCAAGTGACCGCTAATTTATTGAGGGCCTTTTGATTGAAAAACTGGAAGAACTCCTCAAATGGAACATTCAACACATCAATTCCAACGAGGTCATGCTCCTCTTTAACTCTCAGCGTCAAAGTATTCCTCGCCCCAGACTCTCTGCAGGTTTTCATGTACCAATCATGGAATCTTCACATCATCGTTGTTAGAGATCTTTCATCTTTGACCAGAGGCTTCCTGTAATGGTATTTGTGTTCCTCCAGCTCCAAGAAATCATAATGTACAGAGTCCGGCAGGTAATCTTCAAGATTGGTACCGGGTAAAATCTTTGGATGATTAGCGACGGTATCGCTAGACACCTTGAGCGGGGGGCACGATTCGTTCGCTTATTTGCTGAGCTGGGCAAATTTTTTTCTCAGCTCGTTGTTCTGCTAACCTTCGATCACTACAATTACTTCCCGACCGCCTTGCTTCCTGATATTTCCTTCCAATAATGCGATCATAATTGTTTTGCGGCGGAGACGGTGGTGGCTTCTTCAGGGCATCGATAGTGCGCTTCGCTTTCTACGGATCTATCTTCTCCTCCGGAGGTGGATGTTTCTTTGCTTTCACCCTTCAAAGAAGTCCCTCACTTTGGCTTGCACGATCTTCGCGTCGTGACCCAAAGGTATCATAGAACTGTGCGCTTAGTACCACCGTGCTAGTTTGTACGGTCTACTATATGTATATGCACAGATTATGAGGCTGCAAAAAAAGAGTACAATGGGTCCTTGTACACCAAGGTATCTACATGTCTATTACTCCCTCCATTTACTTATACAAGGCCAGTATTGAATATACATTTTGCATCTATCCAAGGCCACCAACAGTAATCGAGGAAAGAATTAATGATATTTCCTCGTACTAACAACCTGTTTAATAGTTGCATGCATGCAGTCATAATGACACTAGCTCCTTTCTCCACTCAATTTCCTTGCATGCATGTCGGGTATCAATGATCCCAGTAAACAAGAAGAAAAGCTCGCTTGCAAAGTATGCATTAAATTTTACCTTGGTACCTGCAATCTGAGTTTGTGGCCTTGTATATAAAAATGGAGGGAGTACTAAAGGCGAATTTGGCCTGTTATTCATAGTTAAGAGGGAGAACAATAGATCCATGAACAGCCGCAGAAAAATAGAAATGCAGTACCACTAATTTTGTCATGAAACAGTCTGCTGTCGTGACTTACCGCAAAGGCCAAAGGTTATTATTGCCCACCGCCACACTGCTGCTTGGTCCATGCTGTTGAATCAATGCCGAGGACATCCTCACGGTGGCGCGCTGCACACATTTGGCAAGGCAACAAAAATTTTCTTTTAATTTGCTCCATCTCATAATCCATCACTTTCTGTAGGTTGTACGGCTCCTTGTAATCTACAATATGAGAGCATATAGTGACATGAGAATTAGTGGTATTGCCTATCTCCTCCTTCTGGAAGCTTGTTTCTATTATCTCACTAAAACACCTAGAGAACAATTATCATTAATAATTGTCATTCTTCTTGTACTTTCCACAAAGATAGGAGTATACCTATAATCAAAGAACAAAGGAGTTGCTCAGTCGAGTATCTTCCAAGCCCAATTCCTACCAATGATGTTCAACGGCTTTGCACCTCTGAAATTGGTCACAACCATTTTCAATCACCTGATGGCACAAGAACACGACACACAGCATTAGTACTATGATAGGGCTTCAGATCTTAAAGTTACGTGTAGCCAAATTTATGGCATAACAAGCTGAACCAATCATCTCCACTCCCGGATTTCAACTCTGGTTTGTACGAATCTCACCTCTGCCTACTAAAAATCCGTTGAAATCATGGTACTGGTAGCAGAAAATATGCATTCTCTTCTCGATCGCACTAAGCCTATGACTAACTCTTCTGGTTGATAGCAACCACTGATATTGGGCTAACAAAATCTTGTCCCAAGCAATCCGTTGAACTTGTATAGAGAAGATCCGCTGTTTTAGTGACGCTGCTAGCAGGGAAACTAATTCATAATTCAGTTTGCATGCATTTACCAAGAGTGAACTATTTAGCACACGAACATTCCTAGTAACGCTGCTTACAAATAATCTAATGCAAATTAATTATTCAGACTAATCAGTCATGATCGGTATTTATTTTGGCTAATTCCAATTAGTGCCAAAAAAATGAATCTTCAGAGAAATATATATCCTATATGCAGGTTACGTCTATCACACCAGAAAGAGCGCGAGACTGTTATTGATCCGGTTGCGCTCGGAACCTCGGTGATCTGGTTGCCGCCAAGCACATACCTCTCCTCCTCACTGACATATGTCGCCGCCTCTACTGCCATGACATTGGGCCTGGTCATACCACCCCTGTACTCTCTTAGTCATTTCTGCTCTCTCACGCTGTAAAGTGTAAACACAGCAGCAACATCTCCGACCAAATCAGAGGAGAAATATAATAAAAGCAGTGGCCTATACCTGGTGGTTGGGGGCCTGATGGATGCAGAACTGGGTGGATGGATCTCGCGGCTCACGGGTGGATGGAATGGGCAACGATGGTGGCTACCAGCCCAGCTCGATGCAGTGGCACACAGTGTGACGGAGTGCCATCCTTGGACCTGGCTCGGTGGCAGACGCTGTCAGCCCGTGCGGCCTGGGCTACGACGTGTACCTTGCAAAGGGTACTGGGAAACGGCGCCGCGACGCACGAGGAAAGGAAGGTGAGGGCTGCTCTGGTTGGGGCTCGACACCGGCGGCCAGCAGGAGGAGATGAGTGGATGACGGCACAGATCAATATTGTGACAAAGACGTAAAAATAAAAGGGGTCGTGCTAACTGCCACACGTATGACAGGAAGGAAGACGCACCACACGTCTCTAATGTAAACAGATTGCCACGTCATCGCATGCATGCATGCAGGAATCTTTTTGGATTTTCAGTTTTTAAAATGTTTTATCTCTTAACCGAAAAATCCGATTGAAAATCCGTTTTCACCATTAAATCCCTCGCGATGAGATCTTCGAAACTAGATCCCATGTTGATATGTTTTGATGATTTTTTTTGAATTAAAAGTTGCCATGTCTATTGCATATGAATTGCCATAATGTTTACACTGAAATTGCCATGATATGTTTCAGCTATTTTCTTCTACATTTAAAAGTAAATTTTAACATTTATAAAACGGGAAATTAAGAAACTAGACTTGCCATGAACCATAAACTAAAATTGTCATGATACATGCACGTAAAATTGCCATGGTTCATACAAAAAATAATTTTCATGGTCAAACTGCTGGAGTTGCCATCATCAAAATACTAAAATTGCCATGATCTACAAACTAAAATTGCCACATGGCAACTTTAGTTTAAGTCCTATGGCAACTGCAGTGTAAATATCGTGGCAACTTCTAGCAAACAAAAATTCGTCGAAACATATCAACATGGGGTCTAGTTTTGAAGATCTCGTCGAGACGGATTTAATGGTGAAAACGGATTTTTAGTTTGCTTTTTTATTTAGGAGATACAACATTTTTAAGCCGAAAACCAAAAAAAAATTCTGCTGATGTCATTTATTCATACATGGCAAAATAAGTGGTGATGGAGGCGTGTGGGCGACGTACAAACGCCTACACGTATGGGCGTTAACATTTCCGAAATAAAAATAAGAAAGTTAGAAAGAGAAAGATGGGATAACAACCTTGCTGACGCCGGCGTTCGTCTTTCCCTTTGTCTAAAAACATGTGGAGTGCGGCGTCGACGCCAGCACAGAGAGCGGCGGCAGGAGGGCTTCGACCAAAGACTCATATGAGCTAGCGAGCTGCTATTGTCCGACGTAGTGACATACTCGCCGGAGATGAATCGGATAACCGGGATTGAGTAACTGACCCCTAGAGAAGGGCGGGGCCTCTGACGCCGGCGAGGGCCAGGATTGGCTTGAGGGACCCCTCGACCTCGATGACGCGGCTTACGCCATTGTCTTCACGTGGGTGGCCTGGGCTCCTGCACCAGCACGCTGGTTCGGGCTGGACGGCGGAGGGAAGAGGGGCGGGGCAGCCGACGATGGCGGCGAGGGCCGTCAGGAGGGACGCCGCCGATGGCCCCCGTAGGATCTGAAAATTGCCGTGGCCATCGGGCCCTTGGGTTTTGCTTGGTGCGCCAGTGCCCTGGGGCACCTGATCCGCGTTGACTTGGCCTTGGGGCGGCGCTTGCGCTTGCTACAGCACCGCGACGGCGTCGCTCAGATCCGTCACGCGGCGCTCGAGATCGGGGTGCCAGGAGAGGAGATTGTCGATCTTCGTCGACGTGGACTGCTGCGCCTTGGAGAGACCGTCGATCGCGGCCTCGATCTTGGTCTCGAAGTGGGTGAGGAAGGCGGAAACGCTAGGATCCATGACCTCGCGCGCTTGCCGCACCCCTCTTGTCTCGATGAGATGCGCCGAAGCGGGGAGGAGTGGTGGCTGGTCTCTGATACCAGATGATAGGGGCAGAGTAGTGGATCGATCTATTGGCTCTCTGAAGTAGTAGCGAATCAATCGATTACAGGCGCGATGCGCTCGAATGTAAGGAGCAGAGGAACTAGGGTTCGTGGAAAGGGGAAAAGTGGTAGCCGCCGTTTCGTCTGATCCTCTGGATGAGTGGAGCTGCCTCGACTCCGCCCTCAAGTAGCGATCTCCTGGGCTTCAGTGAACCCACTCAGGTCCGTGGACTCGTGGGTTGGGCCGCCTGGGACTGTTGGGCCGCTGGGCAGCGTCGATGTTGGGGGAGGGGCTGCCCATTGGGCCCTGCCTGTCGGGGATGCTGACAGAGAGAACGGGGGTTTTCAAGTGCATGCGCCGACGCGACATTAATGTCCGACTCGCATGGTATATACACCACCTACGGTGAAAATATCCTAATGACCCGGGTCGCACGACCGTGATCGCTGGACCAAGTTCAGCGGCTGACACCTGGCATATCCAAATATTAATGCAATCATGTTGATTCCTATTTACTAATCCCCTTCCTTTCTCCATCGTCCCATGCTTCTGCCTCCGGTAATTTTTCCTCAACGCCGCCGCTTCTCTTGCTAGATGTGTCATGGATCATTGGTGGCTGAACGACGGAAGGACCGGCAGCGATGACGACATCTCCATAGTGCAGTCGCGACCTGCACCCTCTCACAATGTTGCAGCAGCGGCGAAGATGTGGGTGGCCCTCTTCGAGGAGGGCGTGTATATCGCAAGCTAGCGGCCAACGCGTGAATGGTGTCTCCCATCCAGGACGTCGGTTACCACCAGCCAGCGCTCAGCGAAACGTCGCCTCCCATTCAGGACCAGCACGGCTTCACCACGATGGCCTCAGCAGGTTGAAGCAATAGCGGCGGGGCGGCTGTTTCAGAGGCTCCTCCAACCACGAGCTAAGAGTGCGTCCCTATACCTCGCGTTCAGCGTGATGGTAGGAGCAATCGCTGATGGGTCCGCAAGTTGGGCTGGTCCATGCGCGTGGGAACAAGTGACTTGTTTTTTTTTTTTTACTTTCAAAAAAAAAGTGACTTGTTTTTTGTTTTGTTTTTTAGTAACATTTTTCGTTTTTTGCTTTCTTCCTTACTTTGTTTACTCTTACTTTGACAATAAATAAGTATATTAAAAAATCAATGACAGACGTTAGTTGCATGCCAGCGGAGCAGCAGGTTGAGGGAAGCATAGTTGCTGCTGCGCCAAATATAGCAGGAGGGCGGCCACGGCAAGTCGTCAAGCTCAACAACATTGGTGACGTCATAACTAAAGAGCATTTTGGTGGGACCTGCCATGCCAGAGGAAGTGAAGGAAGTTGCGACTGACGTTCAGTCATGCCCCGGCTCGGCGACTGGGTGAGACCCGACATGGAGGTAAGCAACAATTTTACTTAGCCGCAAGTCTTGTTTCCTTGTTGTTTGCTGGATAACAGTAGGCCCGGAGTCGCAAGTCTTGTTTCCACGTCGCATGACCGCCTAAGGCTGGTCATAGTGGGAGTAACATAGGTAGTAACATACATGTCACATAAACAAAAAAGATGATGTGTCAGGTAATTAATGAAGAGAGAGACAAATAGAGTAACATAATATGTTACCATCACATAGCGGTTCCCAACGCAAAATGAGTCTACAAAGTAATAAATGAGATTATGCATGACACTACACATATGTTACTACCCAGTATAGAGGTAGTAACATAGACTAGTAACATATGCATGTTACTAGTCTAAGTTACTCCCCACTATGACCAGCCTAATGCAGAGCATGCTCATTCACCAAGGCCCAGATCGATCGGATGCACAAGTGGCAGGACTTGGCTGCTCGAGAAGGAGCCCAGAAGACGTTGGCCTCGGTGAATGAGCCTGCTCACTGGCCGGCCCAGATGGGGAGACATTCCAGCCTGAAAGCCGCTTCTTCGCCGAAGTCTGACTGGCCGGCCTGCCCTATGGACTTGATGATAGAGTAGCATTTATAGTGTAGTAATGTAATGTGGTCAAAATTTAGAATAAAAACTTGTAGAAAGTTTTTACAAGTTTTAATTGTTATTAAGTTACTTTATCCCTGCACTTAATTTAGCGGTGTCCAGTTGCGTTTAGGTTAGCGTTAGCTTCGGCGCCCAGCAACCGGATGGTCGGGTTCCCACCATAGTTGGGAATAAGGAGTGTTCTGGCCAACCGGACGGTCGGGCTCTGGGCCATCAGCTTGGTCGTGCACATTGTGGAACACTTTGCAAAGAACAAAGAGCGAAGGGTGGCTGCCGTCGTAACCGACAAGGGTTGATGTAGTCCCGGAGTTTTCCCCGAGGGGATCAGGTCGTAGTGATCAGAAGAGAACACAATAAATCATGTGAACTTGACATAAAAATTATTTGGACTCGACATGGAGTGAGATCATAAGTTTGATCTAGCTAAAACATAACTGGAAAGAAACAAATCTGATTGTAGAAACGACGTAGCTGGGCAATGTTCCACGTTCCTTTGGTGATTTTGCCGGTCCGGAGATTCTAAAGTGGGTCCGGACAGGAGTTTGAAATTTCCAATTCACCTAGTATTTCAAATTCACGGATGATAAACCATACAGCTGGCCTTGTTCGCTGGGTCATCTTTCGTGCATTTTATCCCTATCTCAGCACATAGTTTTGTGTGTTCCATTCTTGTCTGGCTTATTCATGTTCTAAATTTGCTCGTCCAACTTTTAACTACCTGCCAATTTGACAGCCTTAGTGAGTTACGAAAAAGAACAACATGCATTTTAGAATAGAAAAACGCAAACACGCAACCGCATTGACTTATGATTGGGAGACCAAATGTAAAGATACCTACCATAAACAATTTCAAATTTCTCGCTTCATCAATTTCAGTGTTATTGATCTTTCAATTCACATAATGACTTCAGATATTAGAAGTTTAGAACCATCTTTATTTTTGTTTTTTATTTGTTGAAAATCGCTAAAAGACAACATTCAAATCCTGTCATTTGCAAATTATCTGGCTGAATACATCTTGCATTTTTGTTCTGTAGAACTAGCTTTGGTAAACATGAGCTCTATATTGTTTTTCTTGGAAATGTTACCTTCTCCCTTTTGTTGTTGTTCAAATAT
>NC_057803.1:738728249-738736865 GCF_018294505.1 Triticum aestivum | reverse complement strand
ACACTCTAATGGAACTGATTGGACCCCCTCTATTTACATGTTCTAACATGTCAATTCTTAATCTCCAATGATCTTCGACTTGTCATTAATTCTTATACATAGAAGATCTCGGTCGTTTGATAGTATCTGATTCTCTCAAAGGAACTCGCAAAATTCTTCAGGAGTAGTCTATCTAACGGGAACATAATCATTAGTCCATCATATTCATAGGTGATAGCTGATCATCCTGCGCTATGCGTGCTCTGGATGACCTGGAGCCGGTTGCAGAAATGGGCCATTTCACACATAATGTGCCCTCAACACCAGCCCTGCCTCATGAGCTTAGTAACGGACATGAATCTTGGTTTCAGATAGCTCCCATCTTCTAGTTACAGACAGTAACCCTGCAAGTTTGGTGAGCCATCGAATGCCTGCAAAATAATACATTTTAGTAATTCCAATTGAGTCAACACAAGGAAGCAGCAACCATGTTTGATAGAGGTAAAAGTACAAAACATACAGTAACAAAACTGCAGAAAGGCCAGTGAATATCCCGCAGTGAAGGTTGCAAAAATAACATCACATGGCAGAGTGATGACGATTCAGCAAATCATGGTTGCAAAAGCATCAAGAGAATTACCCATGACCATTCAGCAAGCAGAGTTGCAAAATACTACTCCGTCCCATAATGTAAGACGTTTTTTTACACTACACCAGTGGCAAAAAATGTCTTACATTATGGGACTGAGGGAGCACTATTTAAAAGCACAGATAGCTTAATATATCGATCTGCCGAGCCTTCATACTTGTTGCATCAGCATTTTTTTTGTCCCCTAGAGCCTACTTGGCCAGGAAATTAACAGTTCGGTAGGGCCAAGTAATACAAACTTGCAGGTAAAGAACAACTTTGTTTACATAAAAGTACAGCATGTACATTGGTTTTGTCTCTAACATTTTACTAGTAAGCGCATAGTTGTAATAATATGAAATGCCGGTTTTCATGAATGATGAACGTGCCCTCGTGTAACAGAATATCACAACAAATATACACATTGCATCAATTACATAACCTCCTGTCCAAATACACAGTTTCAAAATATAAGAAGTGCACCAAGCGATTACAATCTCTTCACATTGTGAATGTTCATTCTGTCAAGATGTACCAGCACATTCCAGCGCGAAATTCCCCTCCAATAAAATAATAATGTCTTCAGAAAAACACTACATAAATAGGAGTATATGTACCATATTTCCCCTTTTGTAGGGTCACCTATTAAGAGGTAAGAGCACAAAACTTGTGGCCCCTAACTCTCTCCTACTCGAGTTCCACTTTGCAATCCTGTGCTTCATGTGCTCACACAACTTTTCGTCTTCACTGTCAATACGCATTTCTTCAAGAACCATCGCATTCTCAGCGAAAGTTTTTATCAGCTTGACACCAGGACAGTCCTTCTTTTCTAGCAAGAATTCTAAGTCCACTCTCCTCAGGGAGCTCTGCAAGCATTGGAATGAGTAGCGGGGACCTACCATGGCAGCCATCAGAATTTCCTTCCGAGTAGTTCCTTTCTGTTTGTGTCCCCCTTGTTTATTCGATGCATCCTCCTCCTCGTACTTTGCGGTGAGGTTGATACGGAGGGCACCGAGCACAGGACAACAATGGAGCAGGTTCAAGATGGCCGTCACTGCTGCAGTCTTGTCTTTGGTCCAATGCACTCCATGAAACTCGAGACGCTCGAGGCGACGGAACGTCGGCAGCAGCTCGAGCTGCCTTGCCTCGCTGAGGACGGTGATATCCTCGAGGTGGTTCACCTTCAGCCTCATCTCCTTGGTGCCAGTGAAGATCCGAGTGAATTGCCAGAAAGTTTCTAGGTCACATTTTGGATCCTTTACCGTGTACCCTTGCTCGAAAAATTCCAGAGACACTTGTTCAAACTCAAGAGGCTGTGGACCGAATGAGTAGGAGCGGAGTGGCCCCTTGTAGCTGAAGCGGCGCAACCTCATCGCGTCGATTTCCAAACGATCGACGGTCTTCGTGTAGTTCCAGCTATAGCCAGGGGGTTGTGTCTTCACCTCCCAACTGCAGCTGTCAAGCACGAGCGTGGTGGTTGCGGGGCATCGGAGGGGGTGCCATGTGCCTTTTGTGGCTTCATTGTGTTGTATGAAGACATACTCCAGTTGGACGGCAGCGAGCGAGGGCGCCGCGTCAATAACATGTTGGAGGGATCCTAGTTGTTGGGTGCAATGGCTCAGCCTTAGGGAGGACAGCCGTAGGAGCACAGCCTCCCTGTGGCAGACTTGTACTCCCCTGCAGTTGGTGAGTTCTAGGATCCGCAGTTTGTCCAACTGCAGCGAGTCGAGGGTGAAGGTGCGGTTGACTACCCGAGCATAGGGGTTGCCGGAAGGATCTTTGGCGACGAGCTGGAGCTCCGCGACGCGTCGCCCGGTGGGAGAGCAGGACCTCCACCAAGTGTTTGTAGCACGACGCGACCTCGTTATAGTCGGGGTCGGGGTACCAGGTGATTAAAGTGAGCCTCGTGACGGGGACGTCAGCGGCGTCGAGCGCCCCCGTGGCCGCGCAGACCAGGTCGTCGCTCCCGGAGAAGAAGCGGGCGTGCGCGTTGTTGTGCTCGTGCCCTTGTCGTCGGCGGTGTTTTTTTTTCTCGACGACGCCCGTCTCGAGGTTTGCGGCGGCCGAGGAGAGCCAGAGCGGCTCTCGCCAACGCCAGGAGAGCGCGGTTGTGGAGGCTGCCTCCTTGAGTGGGGCGAAGTGGAGGATGCAGCGGAGGAGGTCGTCGGAGAGCGAGGACAGGCGGTCCACGCCACCGCCGGCCATCACCACAGGCGGTCGTCGGAGAACGTTGGGGATGCGATGCGATGCAATCTTGATCTCGACAGGAGGATTCACGTGTGGTGGATGTATATATGTGTACGTACTAGCCATGCGTACTACTCCTTTTGCGTCCTCAACGTATTGGGCGGATCGAGCTGAATACAAATCGGCTGCAAGTTACTTTCCTTTTTGCAGAACAATCTTTTTATTGAGATTCCGTTCGGCCCTCAACAAGTTAATAAAATATATTTTTCCTTTTCACTGTTATATATTCAGCCATATTAAGATTTTTTTTAAAGATCAGATCTATTATAAAGATTCACCAAAAGTATAAAACACCTCAAACATAATACAAATTACACGAAGGTCCATGGATCACCGAACGACTATTGTTGCCGCCAGAACGAGCCGCCGACATGCCGTTGTCGCAGCTCTCATACCGAAGCCCCTAGCCCCGACCTTGTCGATGACAGCTGGAAAGTTTTTGCACAAGTGCCCCTAAGGACCAGCGTCTCGGAGCCACAGTCGTCGCTATTGAACCCATGAATCAATCTGAAAATTTTAAATTCAAATATCATTGTTGTGTACGCACGGCGAGAAAACCCAACCTCGCCGACCCGAAGAGCTGGCAGGAATCTACGCCGGAGCTACATCAAATCTGTCCCGACAGACGAACTTGAGGAGGACCATAGCCTCGAAGACTACCTCGAAGAAGAAGCGCCGCCATCCGTCCAAACGCCAACGCTGCGAGAACTAAAACCCTACCTATCTACTACCCGGAGACGAGGCACCAGAAATCCCCTCCCCATCGTCGGCGGAGATCGAAGGGAGGAAGGTTTTCCCTAGTCTCCTTGCAAGTAAGGAAATAAAAGCAGTTGTACATCATATTAAGATTTATTTTCTTCGACCACCACTGAAGGCCCCTCAGATCAACCGCCTCCTCCCACTAGTAGAAAAGGGGGCAATGGTCCAGGCTGGGTCAGCCCATTAGTCCCGGTTCAATCCAGAACCGGGACCAATGGGGGCATTGGACCCGGTTCGTGAGCCCCGGGGGCCGGCCGGGCCACGTGGGCCATTGGTCCCGGTTCGTCTGTACCTTTTGGGCCCGGTTGGTGGGACGAACCGGGACCAATGTGCCTTGGTCCTGGCCCACCACCATTGGTCCCGATTGATGGCTTGAACTGGGACCAATGTCTTTCCTTTAGTCCCGGTTCAAGCCACGAACCGGGACCAATTAATTGCCTATATATACCCCTTGCCCGCGAGCAGAGCACTTTCACTGCTCTGTTTTTCGTGGCCGGCGAGGAGAGAGCTTTGTGATGCTCTAGCTCACCTCCTATGCACACGAGGTGTTCGATGGAATGCCCGAGCCACACTACTTAAGCTTTCTCCTCTCCAAGCTCGACCTTCAAGCTCCATTTTCCTCAATATTTGTCTAGTTTAGCGGTCCGTCACGTCTCGTCCCCGTCTTCACCGCCGTCGATCGCCCGCGCCGATTTCGTCGCCGGCACCACCGTGGTGAGCCTCTTGTTCTTATCTTCTTTCTGAAAGGAAAAAAAATTCTTACTTGTATGTTTATATAGATACTTGTATGTTTATATAGATACTTGTATAATTTTCTTACTTTTATTATTGCATCTTATATAGTGCGATGGTTTTGGTATCCGCCCCCGTCGGCCCTCGTCCTGTCTATGATTCGGATGTGGTATATATTATCTTTTCATAACTATTGGTTCATCTATTGTTTATGACAATTATGCCGACCAACGTGACATAGATTTTATTTATCTAGGAGGTTGTTGAACCGGAAATTCCAACTGACCCTATTGTCGAGAGGTTAAATTTAGTTGAAGAAGAAAACAATTTCTTGAAGAAAAAAATAAGAAAAATTGAGGAGGAGAAGATGATATTGGAGTTGCATGTTGCGGATGTCGTCGATGATCACAAGATCAAGATGGATGCAATGCGCTTGAAGATTAGAAAGATTAGAAAATATGCCATTCATACCGAGGCTTGGTATCATTATGCCGTTGGATCAGTTGTTACATTGGTTGCCATTATGATCGCATTTGTTTTCGCATTGAAATGTTTTACATAGTTTCAATGTATGGTTTAATTAATTTAGATGCTCTGTAAAGCTTTATGTTGTTAGATGAGAACTATGTATGTACTTTGGTTTTAATGTGATGATGAACTTTTATTAATTTGGTCACTTAATTATCTATTCATGATGTTTTGTAATGATTTTTGACACACTAAATTATATATAATGCACGCAGATGAACCGGCAATGGATGCACGGTTCAAGACACACCTCCGAGTACATTAAGGGCGTGCATGAATTTCTCTAAGTGGCTGAGGCAAACAAGCAGAATGGTTTTATGTGTTGTCCATGCCCTATATATGGGAATACGAAGTCTTACTCTGACCGGAAAATCCTTCACACCCACCTGCTTTACAAGGGTTTCATGCCACACTATAATGTTTGGACGAGGCACGGAGAAATAGGGGTTATGATTGAAGACGGCGAAGAAGAAAAGTACGATGACAACTATGTGCCCCCTGAATACGGTGATGCTACTGAAGATTAAGAGGAAGCAGTCGATGTGCACGATGATGCTGCAAAAGGCGAAGCTGCTGAAGATCAAGAGGAACCAGAGGATGTGCCCGATGATGATGATCTCCGCCGGGTCATTGTCGATGCAAGGACACAATGCGAAAGTCAAAAGGAGAAGCTGAAGTTCGACCGCATGTTAGAGGACCACAAAAAAGGGTTGTACCCCAATTGCGAAGATGGCAACACAAAGCTCGGTACCGTACTGGAATTGCTGCAGTGGAAGACAGAGAATGATGTGCCTGACAAAGGATTTGAGAAGCTACTGAAAATATTGAAGAAGAAGCTTCCAAAGGATAATGAATTGCCCGATAGTACATACGCAGCAAAGAAGGTCGTATGCCCTCTAGGATTGGAGGTGCAGAAGATACATGCATGCCCTAATGACTGCATCCTCTACCGCGGCGCGTACAAGGATCTGAACACATGCCCGGTATGCGGTGCATTACGGTATAAGATCAGACGAGATCACCCTGGTGATGTTGACGGCGAGCCCCCCAGGAAGAGGGTTCCTGCGAAGGTGATGTGGTATGCTCCTATAATACCACGGTTAAAACGTCTATTCAGAAACGGAGAGCATGCCAAGTTGATGCGATGGCACAGTGAGGACCGTAAGAAAGACGGGAAGTTGAGAGCACCCGCTGATGGGTCACAGTGGAGAAAAATCGAGAGAAAGTACTGGGATGAGTTTGCAAGTGACCCAAGGAACGTATGGTTTACTTTAAGTGCGGATGGCATTAATCCTTTCGGGGAGCAGAGCAGCAATCACAGCACCTGGCCCATGACTCTATGTATGTATAACCTTCCTCCTTGGATGTGCATGAAGCGGAAGTTCATTATGATGCTAGTTCTCATCCAAGGCCCTAAGCAACCCGACAACGACATTGAGGTGTACCTAAGGCCATTAGTTGAAGAATTTTTACAGCTGTGGAATGGAAACGGTGTACGTACGTGGGATGAGCACAGACAGGAGGAATTTCACCTAAAGGCGTTGCTGTTCGTGACCATCAACGATTGGCCCGCTCTCAGTAACCTTTCAGGACAGACAAACAAGGGATACCACGCATGCACGCATTGTTTACTTGACACCGATAGTATATACCTGGGAAGCTGCAGGAAGAATGTGTACATGGGCCATCGTCGATTTCTTATGACCAACCATCAATGTCGAAACAAAGGCAAGCATTTCAAAGGCGAGGCAGATCACCGGAGGAAGCCCGCCATGCGTATCGGTGATCACGTACTTGCTATGGTCAATGATTTACACGTAATCTTTGGAAAGGGTCCCGGCGGACTAGCTGTTCCGTGTGATGCTGGGGGACACGCACCCATGTGGAAGAAGAAATCTATATTTTGGAACCTACCCTACAGGAAAGACTTAGAGGTCCGCTCTTTGATCAACGTGATGCACGTGACGAAGAACCTTTGCGTGAACCTGCTAGGCTTCTTGGGCGTGTATGGGAAGACAAAAGATACAGCTGAGGCACGGGAGGACCTGCAACATTCGCACGAAAAAGACGGCATGCCTCCAAAGCAGTATGAAGGTCCTGCCAGCTATGCTCTTACCAAAGAAGAGAAGGAAATCTTTTTTGAATGCCTGCTTAGTATGAAGGTCCCGACTGGCTTCTCGTCGAATATAAAAGGAATAATAAATATGTCAGAGAAAAAGTTTCAGAACCTAAAGTCTCATGACTGCCACGTGATTATGACGCAACTGCTTCCGGTTGCATTGAGGGGGCTTCTATCGGAAAACGTCCGATTAGCCATTGTGAAGCTATGTGCATTCCTCAATGCAATCTCTCAAAAGGTGATCGATCCAGAAATCATACCAAGGCTAAGGAGTGATGTGGTGCAATGTCTTGTCAGTTTCGAGCTGGTGTTCCCACCATCCTTCTTCAATATCATGACGCACGTCCTAGTTCATCTAGTTGACGAGATTGTCATTCTGGGCCCCGTATTTCTACACAATATGTACCCCTTTGAGAGGTTCATGGGAGACCTAAAGAAATATGTCCGTAACCGCGCTAGGCCAGAAGGAAGCATCTCCATGGGCCATCAAACAGAGGATGTAATCGGGTTTTGTGTTGACTTCATTCCTGGCCTTAAGAAGATAGGTCTCCCTCAATCGCGGTATGAGGGGAGACTGACTGGAAAAGACAAGCTTGGAAGGGACTCAATAATATGCAGGGACGGATATTCTTGGTCTCAAGCACGCTACACAGTTCTACAGAACTCTACCTTGGTGACCCCGTATGTTGATGAACACAAGAACAGTCTGCGCTCCAAATACCCGGAGTAGTGCGACGACTGGATTACATGTGAACACATCAGGACTTGCAGCAGTTGGTTAGAAGCACGTCTCAGAGGTGACAACACTGTTTGTGATGAGCTGTACTTGTTGTCCAGGGGACCATCTTTGACTGTTACGATTTGGAAAGGATACGAGATAAATGGGAATAAATTTTACACGATTGACCAAGATCAAAAGAGCACCAACCAAAACAGTGGTGTCCGTTTTGATGCAACAACCGAGAGAGGAAAGGACACATATTATGGTTACATAGTGGACATATGGGAACTTGACTACGGACATGATTTTAAGGTCCCTTTGTTTAAGTGCAAATGGGTCAATCTGTCAGGAGGCGGGGTACAGGTAGACCCACAGTACGGAATGACAACAGTGGATCTGAAAAATCTTGGGTACACTGGCGAACCTTTTGTCCTAGCCAATGATGTGGCATAGGTTATCTATGTGAAGGACATGTCTACCAGACCGAGAAAAAGAAAAGATAAGGAAGCGAATACATCATACGATGAGCCAAAGCGCCACATAGTTCTTTCAGGAAAAAGGGACATCATGGGAGTGGAGAGCAAGACAGACATATCTGAAGATTATAAAAAGTTTCATGAAATTCCTCCCTTCAAAGTCAAGGCTGACCCAAGCATCCTGATAAGCGATGAAGATTATCCATGGTTACGGCGCAATAAGCAAATGACACAAGCGAAGAAAAAGTGAAGACTTTCTCCCACAACTATTATGATGATACCATGTCAACTTTGTAACACACGAGTATGATATCATTGTCCGTTTTGTACATGCACATGCTACGTGGGTGAATTTATGATACCATGCGAACTTTCAGCTTTTTCATAGTTCATTTGAAATGCTTTAATGTCTTATGGTTCGGTCCTC
>NC_057803.1:738726906-738727763 GCF_018294505.1 Triticum aestivum | reverse complement strand
CAAAATAAAATAAATAAAGTAAGAAGGAAAACAAAAAAACAAAAAAAAGTGTTTTCAAATTTAAAAACTAATGGCACTAACAGAAAGTTTATAATTTTTCCAAAACTAAAAGCCAAAAGAATTAAAAAATAAAGAAAAAATAAAAGAAAATAAATAATGCAGAAAACAAAACAAAAAAACTAGAAAATAATTAAAAATAGCAACAATAAGTATTTTGTTGTAAGTAGAAACAAAATAAAATAAATAAAGCAAGAAAGAAAAAAAATTGCCTCCTACTGGGCCCCGCCGGCCTGATTACGACTAGAAACCCTACCATGGGCCAGGATTCAGGCCCGCAGTAGGCCCAGCAGGCCCATCAGGCAAAGCAGTAGCAAATAGGCCCGCAAGCCTACGATGGAGAGGAGCTCGAGAGAGGTGCGGCAGTGGGGCTTATAAACCACTGCGCGCCCATCTCAACTAGCGTGGTGGGACTAAACTTTAGCCCCAACGCTGGCAAGACAGGGTTCTTTGGTACCGGTTCGTGGCACCAACCGATACCAATGCCCACCCTTTAGTCCCGGTTGGTTCCTCTAACCGGGACCAAAGGTCGCCGCTTCCCGCCCTTTGGGCTGCTGAAAAGAGGCGTTTGGTCCCGGTTGGTGGTACCAACCGAGACTAAAGGGGGCATTAGTCCCGGTTGGAGTCACGAACCGGGACCAATGCCCTTGCTATATATACAGCACTTGGGAAAATTTGACGAACACATCGCCAGTTGCCATCGACGCGCCAGGCTGTCCAGATCGACGCCGTCCGCTGCCCCAACGCCACGCGCCGCCCCGACGCCGTCCGCGCGCCCCCGTCGTCGCCCCTGCCCCGTC
>NC_057803.1:738714051-738726896 GCF_018294505.1 Triticum aestivum | reverse complement strand
ATTTAATGTATATATGTATGTGGTAGCTGTATGATGAATGGATGTGGCTATATGTATGTATGAATATAATGTTCATAGCATTTTTTTTGTTTATATATGTTTTTTCATATATGTATTAATTTTTTATTTAGGTTGTTAGTAGATATCGATTTTAGGTTAGTGCATTTTAATTAGGTTAGTGTAGAGGAAAAAGTAAAATAAGGAAAAGGAAGAAAAAAGGAAGAAGGAAGAAGAAGAAGAAAAAGAATGAGAGGAAAAAGGAAAATAAGAAGAGGAAGAAAAGATAAGAAGAGGAGAGGAAAAGAAGAGGAGAAATAAATAAGAAGAAGAAAAAAGAAGAAAAAGAAGAGGAGAAGAAGAAATTCTATTTTTTCTTCTTGTCCTCTATTCCTTTCTTCTTCTTCTTCCTTCTCTTCCTTCTTCCTCTTTCTTCCTCTTCCTTAATTATTTTCCTTTCTCGAGGGAGAAGAAGAAAAATAAGAGGAGAAGAAGAAAGAAAGGAATAGAGGAGAAATAAATAAGAAGAACAAAAAAGAAGAAAAGGAAGAGGAGAAGAAGAAAGGAGAAAGGAATAGAGGAGAAGAAGAAAAAATAGAAAATTCTATTTTTTTCTTCTTCTCCTCTATTCCTTTCTTCTTCTCCTCTTTTTTTTTCTTCTTTTTTTTCTTCGATCTTCTCTTCTATTCCTTTCTTCTTCTCCTCTTTTTATCTCTTCTTGGTTTTCTTATGTTTTATCGGGTCTGTCACCGTCAGGCTGCTCGCCTTCGCCCTCGCCGCCCCCTCGAGATAACTTCGACATGAGGGGCGGTCGATATATATAGCCCCTCTCGACTGTGATAACCTATACAACGGCGGCACCCCCCTCGGCCCTCTCGCTCGACAAAACTCTCGAGGCCACCCAAATTTACCAAGTTAAAAGAGCGTTGTCGTCGAGGCCACCCCAAACCCTTGAAGCGTTGTGTCGAGGCGATCCCAAACCCTAGAGAAGCAGCGTCGAGGCCACTAACATGATTCCTTATTGTGATTAACTAGCTAGTTCTATGTTTGCCACTAATATATATCCATCTGTACCACGTTTGAATAATAATTGACATGTTGTAAATATTTGCAGAAACTATGGAGCACTACCGAGATGAAGCAACAGAAGCGATGTTGGGGGAGATGATCGCAGAAGGAACTGATGTTGTTGCGTCATTTTTCATCGATGTCGTTGGTGAGGAAGGACCGGGTGAAGAAGAGGGCTATGTTCATGATGGCTTCGGCCCATTAATGCCGGTACAAGAAGAGGGCTATGTTCATGATGGCTCCGGTGATGACCCAATGGAGGTACAAGAAGGAGACCGTGCTGACTGCTCCGGTGACCGAACTGAGTCCGGCCAGGTATATATATATTAGTTAAGCCCATGCTGACTAGTTAATTGATGCATTCATTGTATTGGTATATGTACACATATTAATTACTCTCGTCTTTCTTCCTTTTAATTTCTAGCCCTCCGGATCGAGCACAACTTCGGTAAGGAGACGAGGCCCAAAGAAAGAGTTGAGCTCGGATGAAAGGTTTGAGATCATTGAAATCGCGCCCGACAGCGAACCGATTGAACCCATCTGGACAAAGAACGCTTTTTCTGCTCAGTGTGGGGTTCTTGTTAGGGACAAGATCCCGATCAGCATCCAGCAATGGTATAAGCCTAAGGACGACCCTGAGGTGTCTTATGTCAATGATATGCAGAAAGAAGATCTTTGGGCTCAGCTGAAGGCAAATTTCACCCTACCGCCAGAGGAGGATCCGGAGAGGCCAGTTAAAGAGCAATTAATCAAGTCTTGTGCTCTTAAGAAGATGGCAACCCTATTCACGAGGTGGAGGAAAGAGTTGAACCATTTTGTCGAGAAAAAAAGACACCAGAATTCATCGGCAAATATGAGAAGATCAAAGATCACTGACCCGCATTTGTGGCCCACAAGTCATCGGAAAAGAGTAAGAAGATGTCGGCGACAAAAAAGCAAAATGCTCCGAAGAAGAAGCTTCACCATCGCACGGGGTCAGGTGGCTACCTCAAAGCCCGGCCTAAGTGGTCCAAGGCTGAGAATGATCTGCTTGAAAAAGGGATCGAACCAGAGACAATGAGATGGCCAGACCGTTGCCGGACTTGGTTCTTCGGGGCTGGCGGAACCTTGGACCCTGTATCAGGGATGTGCCGTTGGACGGACGAGCAACTGGAAATACCAGTCAAGAACCTTCGACACTATATCAATGCAGCGCAGAAAGGGACGTTCGTACCAGACAGGGAGAAGGACGAGCTCACAATGGCCCTCGGGAATCCTGAGCACCCTGGACGGACACGAGGCACGCCAGGCTCCATTCCGTGGAGGGTTGGTTTTCCGGACGCAGGGGTTTACAAAACCCACGAGAGGAGGAAGAAACTGGAGCAGGGCCAGCTGCAGGCGCTGCACGAAAGGGTAATGGGGCTAGAGGAACGAGAAGAGGAACGAGAAGCAGCAGATCGCAACAAACGACCTGCCGAAGCTTCCCCCGAAGCTACCCCGCCATCTCAGCGGAGAAGCAGCGTGGCTTCCACCGAGCTGCTTCGGCCGGAGCATGTCTTGACGGCTCCTGCCAGCTATCCCGTGGATGCTATCACGGAGTCTCAACATTTCCACATTATGGCGCGATGGATGAATTTGAAGGTCAAGGCGGCTGTTGGCTCTGTTTATCCTACTGGATCCGGAGCAACTTATCACTGCCGGCCGATTCCAGAAGGATATGCTAAGGTGATGGTGGATGAAATAACGGAGGGATTTGAGGACCTCCTGCTTGACCACCCTACCGGTGAAGGGAAGACTATGCTGGGTTCTGCTCTGAAGACTCCATACCTATGGCCGAAGGAGCTCATCAACCTTCCGAACTGGACGCCTCCGCCTCCTCCTCCTCCTCCGGCGAGTCAGGGCACTCCGCCTCCTCCAGCGAGTGACGATCAGGGCACGCGTGGCGGCACTCCGCCTCCTTCTTCGGCGCGTGGCGGCACTCCGCCTCCTTCTCCGCCTGCGCCGGTGCGCCCGAGCAGCCAGCAGCCTCCTCCTTCTCCGCCTCGCCAGCAAGGGAGGAAGAGACCCGCCGCCGCCCCGGCTGCTCCGGCGCGTCGTACTCCTTCTCCTCCGCCTCGTAAGCAAGCACGAAAGAAGACAAATGCCGCAGCCGCTCCATCTGCTCCGGTGTCTAGCAGCACAACCAGAGGCGGGAGGCAATACAGATATGGTCCATCTCTCAAGCCTCTAGAGAAGTTATCGTACAAGAGGTCCGAGGAGGAAAACGATACGATTGTGCGGACCCACGTGAAGGAGTTCTTCGAAGGGGTGAAAGCAAAGAGACATCCACCTCCGGAGGAGAAGGTAGATCCGGTGAAAGCAAAGCACACTATCGATGCCCTGAGGAAACCACCAAAGTCTCCGCCGAGAACTAACTATCAGCGCATTACTGAACAGACATATCTCGAAGCCCAGTGGTCGGGAAGAATGAGCAGAGGGGAAAAAATTGCCCAGCTCGGCGAACAAGCACAACAATCGTGCCCCCCGCTCAATGTGTCTAATGGTCTGGGGACGGTTGCCGGTTATGGCAATCTTGGAGATTACCTGCATGACGATCAACTTCCTGATTTCTTGGAGGTGGACGAACACAGATACGAGTACGGGAAGCCTCTCGTCAAAGATGAAAAATCTCTGACAACAATGATGCGAAGATTCCATAATTGGTACATGAAAACCTGCAGAGAGTCTGGGGGGACGAATGCTTTGTATCTGAATATTGAGGAGCACGACCTCGTTGCAAGTGATCTGTTGACTGTTCCATTTGATGAGTTCTTCGCGTTCTTCAATCAAAAGGCCCTCGATAAACTAATGGTCTTTTGCTACTGTCTATAAGTACTATTTCTGTCATTAAGTCTCTATATATAGCTCGGCTCTTTCATTGCATGTATTTATAATGAATTATCCTCAATATATTATGCAGATTGAAGATCGTTGAGTGCAAAAAAAGAAATTTATGATATTGGGTTCATTAACACAAATATCATAGATGAATTTCTGGTTAAAAAGGACATCAAAGAGGCCGAGGACAACTTGCTACGATCGTTGCTCAAAAATCGAAACAAAGATACCATACTCTTTCCTTACAACGGCAAGTGAGTATTACTGTCGTGTGCAAATTCGGTTTCCCTTATTACTCGAGCGAGGTTATAGTAATGTAATTGATGAGGTATGCATGCGTGCACAGGTACCACTATATTCTTCTGGAGATTAAGCTTGAGCGGGGACTAGTAACCGTCTTAGCTCAAGACGAAAAGATCCCCAAACCTATGTGGACATGACTAAAATGCTCAACAAGTAAGTTCAATCGATCATTATCGCACCATATCGGCAACTTTTTGTTCATTTCCTGATATCTCAAGTAATAATAATTATTTTCTTTGTCTTGCAGGGTTTGGAAACAGTTCAATGCAGAAGCTCCGGGACTGCCGAAGGAGCTGCAATATATATACCAAAAAGTAAGTACTACTGGCTAGCTAGTTGCGCGCATCTCCTGTTGATTCTATAGATATACTTTCATCAATGCCATTTATAATGCTTCATCATCAGTTTGATTGACCTCTATTTCTCGTAAAGTGCTTGTGGCAGGAACAAGGGAATGATTTCTGTGGATACTACGTGTGCAAGTTCATCCACAACGCGACTTTGAAAAACAAGCGGGGCTACTCTAAAAGACAATATAAAGTGCGTAAGCAATAATATTCACAATTTCATTTTATTACACCATCATTTCTGTTGAGTTTCATTCATATATATGTATTAATTACCCCTTTCTTCAAATTAGACGTGGCAGATGCGGAATGAACTCCTGGAACCAGATCGCATGAAAGCAATTCAAGAGGAATTGGCGGGATTCTTTCTTGACCACGTCATCAATAAAGCCGGAGAATACCATGTGGAAGTTGATTTCAATTGCTAGGGGATTGTAATTAAGAGATCTTATACATATTGTACATGTATGTAGCCAGTAGCGTTGGATACATGATACGAAAACTTGTTGTTCGACCAATCTCTCGGAGAAGGAGAGGTCGATCGATCACTTCTCTCGGTATGCATGACGAACTTCTGTACTCAATGGTTCTCTCGATCACTTATGTATATAGTACGTAGCGTCGACCAAGCACGGACATAAAAGAGGACACTTCTCTCTATTAATTAGCTAGCTAACACAATATATGAAACACCTAAATTAACCGCCAAAAACCCCCAACCCCCCCCCCCTCCTTTCAAAAAAAACAAAAACCTCAGCCACTGGAATGCCGACGCGTGGATGCCTTTTGGTCCCGGTTGTTACCACCAACCGGGACCAAAGACCCCCTGACTGGGCTCGGCACACAGGGCCACGTGGAGGCACATTGGTCCCGGTTCGTGTTTGAACCGGGACTAATGGGTGGAGGTATTAGTAACGACCCATTAGTCCCGGTTCATGAACCGGGACTAAAGGCCCTTACGAACCGGGACTATTAGGTGTTTTTCTACTAGTGTCCATTCGGCACGAGTTCAACTCCCTTCTCAATCTACCAAATGATGCATTGAAGAAGAAGAATATCGCTTTTGCTTCACCGAAGCAAAAACTGGTTACCACAACAAAAGGAAAAGAACCCGCCGTACAAGAGTTTTGAATGGATGATGTAGGAGAATTTCCTTTTGAACACTTTGTTTTGTAGAAACGGATTCCTATTGCTATGTATGATTTGTTTCTATCCTTCACATGTCAAAGAATTTTTTTAGCTCTAACTTAATAAAAAATCCAAAAATTAGCTTAGACTTAAGGGAAAAAAATCCTATCATGTGAACCAAATGACATCTCTTTTTCTATAGAAATTAAGTTACATGCCATCTCAGTTTCAATAACTTTCCTATTCATATGATATTATCCTATGAACCAAAAACCTAAAATTCCTATAGAATATATAGTAGAAAGGAATTCTTAGTGGAAAATTTATATTGGATTTAATCCTACTCCCTCCATTCCTAAAAGTAAGGTGTATTCTGCTTCGTTAAGACATGCATTTGACCAACAATTACTCCATAAATATGAGGTTATATGGCATGAAATTTGTGTCACTAGATTCATATTCAAAAGTACTTTATTTTATAGTGATTTTTTATCACATAAATCAAATATTAAAAAGTAATTGTTGGTCAAAAGCTTGTTAACAAAATGAGATACACCTTATTTGTTGGAACAGAGGAAGTATGAATCAAACATCCAATATATAAAAAATTCCTAAGGGTTCTAATCCTTCAAAAAAAATTAGGGGAATCCTTCAAAATTTCTACAAAAATCTTTTGAATTAAAGAGCAACCAGGGCGAGTGCTAGAGGGCCAGTTAAGATGGGCTGTCCTGAAGTGGAAGCAAGGCCCACGGTCTGTCTTGAGGACATTTTAGCTGAAGAAAAGACCCATTCCACCGCCGCTGCCTCCACCTCGGAGGATCAGTGTAGCACTGTGTTCGTCATCTGGATATGGCAGTTAGTTTCATCGCCTCTCTTGTCATCGGCCTTAAAATTTCACGGTGAGTAGTGTGAGTCATATCTTTTGCTGCTAGTCATGCCAATTTCCACCTGGCGGTGGGGTTGTCCCCATCGGTGGTGCTCAATATCAATTCTTCACACTGATTAGCGCTCCTCCCGGACATGGCCTTTTGGCACATAGGTGCATATACACCTATTATGAAAAATATGTAAAATACACATTTGAAAATGTAAAAAAAGTTATAGGAAAAACCCTGCATGTACATCCGTACATCATATGTGCGTGCACAAAGTTGCGGTGAAAAAAGACATTTTTTGTGGCATGTATAAAAAAGACAAAAAAAATGCCTCGTGAAGAGCTGTAATCAAGCATCGAAATTTCTCCCCATCGGTGGTGCTCACTGTCAATTCTTCACACTGATTAGCGCTCCTTATTAAATTTGTGGGTTTGACTAGTTCCTACCAAAACTTTGGACCATCCTCCACCTCTGATCTGGAAAACTAATTCAGAGGACAAATTACTGCAGAGAGCTTCCTTTCTCGTACTCGTGACCACAAAGCTTCCTTTCTGGTGTCTCGTAGTAAAGCCATCGGTGTCTTTGACGCTGCTCGGCGGAACTCCGGTCCATTTGCTGCATCCAATTCCCATCGGTGATCGCGGAATAGGTTCCAACAGGTTAGTACAAACTAGCACCAATGCCCCTTTTTCCCCTATCGAAGCTTCATCTTATAGTTTCAGGTTTGTCATTCCTCTGTACAACGTGGGTTAGTTCTCTGGACATTGTGGACAGGGGATATGACCACGAAGGATGACAGTTCTGGCCAGCGTTTGAGGTACCACTCAAAATTTCGAGATCTCGAGTGTTTACCGCGTTTACAGTCCCCCCCACGATACAAACTCATACCGAGCAAAAAAAAAATCAGATATTTTTGAAAATTTTGAATTCAAACGCTCCAGTTAGAGTTAAATACATGGCATCTCTACTACGTCAACAGAAATTGTAAAGGCATAGTGGCAAAGACTTGCTCCCCGCAGCAACCAGTCTTGGGTTCGAGTCTGCAGAATAAACACTGTATGAAAATTGTGCCATCTAAGAGAGGTCGAACTCGCGACGCGCAACAAGAGTCATCTGCGTGTAAAAAAAAGAGTCATCTGCAGGTAACCAGCCACTACGCTAGGGCGTCGCTAGTGATCTGTATGAGTTAAACACATATCTATATCGACATTATAAAATTTGAATTCAAAAAATGATTTTAAATTTCGTCAGATTTTTTTTTTGGCATTTTGCGGTTACCGTGGTAACCGCAAATTTCGGTGTCCCTCGAGAAAAAAGGTCCACTCGGGATCAAAACCTTTGTTCTGACTGATCATCGAAAGAATATGAGATGGTTTTCAACAAAATAGCCGTTTCAAGTGAGCTACACGAGGGGTCGTGCACCTATAAACAGTCACGGAAGGTACCATTTCAAGGTGGTCTGTTATATCTAAGATCCAGCTGGTCCTCAATACTGCCCACGAGAAAGAGGAGGGTCAGCCAGAAAACCAAAAGAAGCTGGACAAACAGAAAATTCTTAGTCAAAAAAGAGTGAAAAAAGACTCAAAATTACTTTGGATAGTGAAGCTGGCCCCTCAAACCAGGTACCTTTATCCTAGTAAAGTTGTTTGGTTTCCCCCCTTAATATTTTGGTAGAACGGATCGTGTTAATAGCATGTATGGATAGTTTTTCATTATAAAGAAGGCACTCACTCAAATTAATTAAAGGTGATTTTTTTTCCTAAAAAGAAAAATTAGATTACTTTTTTTTATGATATATGTCGCGAAAAACATGTGTTGCTTGCATGTGTGCTGTTGCTTGTTACATAAAACCATGTCTTGCCTTATGCCCGGGCATGTATATGCCTTGTCGATACTAGCTCAACTCAATAAATAAAATACTACTGTGGTTTGAATAAATTCTACTACTTTGCACCAGGTGCAGTAGATTTTGCTCAGAGATATCTCAAAATAAACCATACCTAGCATTTTTACCCCCATGGGGCCAGCATGTGTCCTTCTATCAAGTTACTGTTCCAAAAATATTTTAGTTGGATTGTATTTTGAAACTCGGAATGCTGATTGCTTTTGCACGATATTTGTATCGAACCGAGTTTGACTCTCACAGGAGATTTAAGTGATCGTTTGAAGGAGAGAGATATCCGCAAAGGAGAGAGATGAAAGCCTCCATGTTGGATCCAACAAACTGGAAAAACTATACTAGACCAAGGTTATGTATGATACTATATGAGATTCAATCCTCTTATTACTTTGGAAAATGTTCAGACTGACAAATGAATCGGCTCTTTATGAATATAAAGCTGTTACATGTATCTGACCAAGAGCGATTGTTGCAAATGTTGGCCAATTGTTACAAACTGCCGTGATCCAACACAGATCGTAAATCAAAGTTTCAGCCTTTGAAAACCCCATCCCATTCAACTGGGTTAATGACGCAGTTTCAGGAAACCGCATGTCCTCCAAGCAAACCTACAACAGACATCGTGATCCCCACAACACTCTGGTTATATCTGCCAATGCTAATAACTCTGTATTTGACTTGTTTTTACCTTCGTGCTGAACAACAGTACAATGCTGTGTATCTCTGGCTGCGTCAACTATTTTGCCAGTCACCCAAGCTGAATGGAAAAGGGGACGTTCTTATTCACCACCTTCTATTTATTTCTGAACCAAGCCATGAGATCCCAGCAAGGACAAGTAAAGACGTACAAACAGAGCGATGTACTTAAATATACAATAAAATCTTGTATGAACTCCTAAAACCCAATCATCTAAAAAGGATTAAATTGTTAGCTACCTGACTTAGCAATCGAAACCAAAGGGTTTAGTTAGGCTAAGTAAGCTGTTACAGAGAAGAGACAATCTTCTCTGTAACAGAGTGATGTACTTCTAATGATTTTTTTTTCAGAGAAGAGACAATCTTCTCCTGTCGTAATATTTCTTAAGGAATTCAAAACTGTTACATGCATCTGATTCGGTGCATCCCAAGTTTAATGTAAATACATCATTATTTCTCAAGCAGCTCAGAGCTTTTCTTGGAATAAAATGGCATTCTTGAATGATTCATCTCAACTGTTTTCAGTTCAGGTTATCTATTTTCATTCCAGAGTACTAAAACAAACTCATTCAAGAATCAGTAGTTATCGCATCGAAAACAACTTTTGGTGGGCCGACTCAGACAGGGTAGCAACGCAGCCAAATCAATCAACATAGCCGGCACCAAGAGGGCTTATTTTTGTGGTCATTCAGTCATGTTCACGGACAAATATCGTACATGTCCTTGAAGCTGCATTTCAATAAAACTTTTATTACTATTGTCAGTGAAACTTTGTTGTACTGAATTCTTTCACCTGGGCGCTGCTATTTGTACAAGAGTGTGAACTCCAAATTTATTTGCTGACATTGATCCAAAGCTCTACTCAATTCACTAGCTACAGAAAACATAAATAAAAAGAACTTGCTCAAAGGCAGTGTATTACCAAAGTACTGAATGAATAAGGTCACTAGAAATCACACCAGTAATCAGTCTGATTGAACCTTTTACTACACTACCAGGTTCACCATCTGCAACAGGATTTAGGATAACCATTATAGCTGATTCTTATGGAAAGGAACAACGATTACTGTATAATTAAGCAATTTAGCCCCATGGAACTAACACATGTCCAGAACAACAACCAGTGCTAGGTAAACAAGAACGAGGGTAAGAATGCTCTTTGGAAACGACATTATGATTTATCTGTACATATACCAGGCATTGCTAGTCATTGCTCTCAACTGGAAATGAACCAAGCAGGAGTGTAAGCACCAGCAAATTGAGCGGCATGATTCAAGCAGATTCAAAGTTACAAAAACAAGTACTTCAGCCAACTGAAGAGCCAATTGTTGGAGGAAGCACAAGCGTGGTTTGAAGGTAACACTACCGACAATCTTCATCTACTAATGACTCCGAGAATAGAGGAACATATGGTAGAAACCATCGTGTTTTCTTCTCAAGACTAAGGATAGAACCAACTTTCTGATGTCGCATATCGTACGCTGCCAAGGTATCACCACCAAATGAAACCAAGAAAATGGTGTCGCAATCTGGATGTATCTCAGCCACACCATGTACATCTTTTTGGTCATGCACTCATGCTCATAAGATTATTGATGTTGGCAGTATGCTTCAGGACTAATTCTTTACTGTCACGATCCTTGAGGCACCAGAGCGCTATCTCAGAAACCTCGATTGCTTCGTAGTCACCGACAGAAGCTACGACATAGTGTAAGCACCCCTGAGACAATCCAATCGTGCCAAATCCTCGACCATACGGCGTGCGGATAGTCTTCCAGACTTTCCCCTCCATGTCCACCCCCACTAGCACATACTCACCTTTCATCTCCTCCAGATTGCCCATGAGGTACATCATACCTCCAGCAAAGACACATTTACTCCTAGAGAACAGGGTAACTTTCTCAACCATCCCACTGCTGTCCCTATGACTCCATGCTCCTGTTCGTGACGAGTAGATGTTCACTCCTGTGATGTAAGACCCCGTATAGGTCTCTTCAAAATGAAGAACGTGTAAATGGGATGAGACTGCCGGATCAAAAGCCAGGCCTGCGGTGTGGGTATATCTTCTCGGCGGCGCCTGTGGCTGTGGGGGCAGCTCCATCCACCTCCCTGTGGTGGGATTGCACACCACAAAACCGAAATCATCCTCTTTCCATGGGGTCACCTTGTTCTTCTTGTGGCGACGGCAGAGAAGGAGGCCATTGCAGGCGTCCACGAGGATGATGCCCTTATCGTCCTTGTCATTGCGCAGGTAAGGGAGGGAAAGGTCGAATGGGGCTGCGCCGTCCCCGGAGACGCTGGTGAAATGGTGGTCCCTGCCGCCGGGGGACGTGTACAGGAAGCCGGCGAGAGTCTGGGACAGCTTGTTGCGGTTTGCGGGGTCGGTGATGAGGTCGCGCCAGGACACGGAGACGCACTTGAAGCGGTGAAGGGATCTGGCAGGGAGACGGGAGAAGATCTCCAGGATGAGGTCGTCGGTGAGCAGGCCGGCCGCACCTGACGTCATCCCTGGATGGCTTTCCATCCTCGACTTGGTGTTCCTCTCGAACATGGATCAGAAGCGGGAGACAGGGTTAGGTCCGGTCGGGTGGATCTGCAAATTAAATAGAGAGAGGAAATCATCGATCTTTGTGGGAAAAGTTGAACAGAGTAATGGGTGGTGATCTTACGGTGGTATTTTGGATTAGGGCGGTGACGGCGGCCAGCGGCGCTTCGCTTCTGGGAGGACGATTCCCAGCGGGAACGAACGTACCCGGATATCTAGCTGACGTTAAATATATACGGGGATATCTAGCTGACACTTGTTGCTGGAATAGGACCTGGCCTATGTTCAAAAAAGAAAAAGAAAAACATAATTGGGCCAAAAATCCCTGATTGGAGCACATACTACGTAGCAGGCTTTACTGTATTTTTGCAAAACATATGGAGGATGTTTTTCTGCCATGCTGAATAATAATACGATTCAACCTAAAAAATACGATTAGTTTCAGAAAGTAGAAAATGTGAGGGGTACAAACAGCACACAAGATTGAGATGATATATAACAAGAAATGCCACATGGTGGCTACATGAACAATTTCGTTATGGCAAACAAACAATGTAAAATCATGAATTGTCTTTTAGATCTTAAAATCATGAATTTTCTCTCTAAAATGCATGGAAAATCTTTGAAAACGGGCTTAATATTGGTACAACATGGCAGTGATTTTTGTGGTCAACATTTTGGATAGAAAAAATGTGATATTATATTTAAAACGCTACCATCCTCGAAGGTAAAAATTTACAAAGATAATCAAAATGGGAAGATGGCAACTTCAACAGAAAAAAACATGGCGAAATAAATGACTGCCATGGTAAACTAATTTTCCATGTTTGTTGAACAAAAAAAATCATATAGTTGCAAAAGTGAGCATTAAATGTTTTTAAAATCTTAACAATTATGAACATTTATGCAATTTTCGAGTTTAATGGAATAAAATTTTATCAATTTGACATGTGACCTTTTGCAACTTTCCCATGGTCAATACATAGGAGATGAACTTATAAATGTCAACTAAAAAAGAACTTATAAAAGTGAACATGGCAAGAACATGAAAAAAATGAATTGCCATGAATTTATAGCTAATAGGAAACCTACATGTAAACGAATTTTCCATGTTTGTTGAACATAAAGCG